>NC_057800.1:389322403-389529326 GCF_018294505.1 Triticum aestivum | reverse complement strand
CCTTCCTCTTCCTTTCTTTTGCCCTTCTCCCCTTCTTTTCTTTGCCAATCCACCACCCCCTCCATTAATGCCCTCACTCCTCCCTCTCATAGCTCTATCTAGAGCTACTAGTTAGTTATAAGAAGGTGCTCGATATTCCTCTCGACAAATAGGTGAGCAAAAAAAGAGTTGTGCAAGAATGGAAATATGTGTGTTTGCGATTAGGACCGAAACTATGTGCGATATGAATATACTAAATTGTGTGTGCCATGTGAGTTTCATGAGTTGCCTATGTTTTGCCGAAATGTCGATTCATTTCCGTTTTGGCGAATTTCGAGCAAACTCAATATGTCCTATGTTTAGGGAAGGTCATGCCGAATTTTTGTATGAATTTGATCCATGCATGCATATATACGTGGTTATAATATTTGCTCTACGCGCAGGTGATCATGAAGGTCAATGGAAGGATGGTGGAAAGATACTAGCAATCCGATGTGGATGACATGTATAAAAAAGACTGAGGGATGTTTTATGTCCGTGTCAAAAATGCAAAGGAAGAGTCAGGCTCGACCCCTTTCAGGGTGGTAAATTCAAGGCGCACCTGCTCATGCATGGTTTCATGCATGGCCATACTCGGTGGATAAGTGAAGAAGATGATGATGATGATTATGATGATGATGATGATGATGATGATGATGAGGAGGAGGAGGAGGAGGACATCGACGGGGCAGGAAATAACGACATGGGGCCACCAGACGAAGAGATGACCGATTATGTGCCCGAAGAGGAAGACGGCCTCGGAAATGTCGATGGTGAAGAGGCAGTTCAAGGCGGAGAAGACGCGAACATGCCACCGTCTTCATCGCTACTAAGTTCAGCCATGCGGGACCAGCATGTTCGAGACCTGCTTCGCAAGAAGACGACTAGCGACAGAGCTGCTTCTAGAGAGGAGGCCAAACTGGCGCAACTAGAGGTAGACTCGATGACTCCTTTGTATGATGGTTGCAATCCCGAGGTGACCCGCTTGAGTTTCACACTAGAACTTCTAAAGATGAAGGCAAAAAACAAATGGACAGATACAAGCCTAGATGAGCTTCTGAAGTACCTAAAGAAGGTTCTTCCCACGGGAAGCCTTTGTCCTACTAGTGTCGAGGAGGCAAAGAAAATCGTGTGCCCTCTTGATCTGCCACATATTAGATATCACACATGCATCAATGATTGCATCATATATCGGAACGAGCACGCGGAAAAAACCATCTGTCCAAAGTGCAATGCTTCACGATATAAAAAGGCCAGAAAGAAAGCTCCACAGAAAGTTGTATGGTACTTTTCGATCACTCTGCGTCTACAGCGGTATTTCGTAGATCCTAAGGAAGCAAAGCTTATGCGCTGGCACGCGGAGAGGGTGAAGCCAGATGACGGAGATGAGCCGAAGCTGAACACCTCGCAGATGCTAGCCAGTGGAGAGCATTAAATGCTGAATTTGAATTTTTCGCAAATGATCCAAGGAACATCGTGCTTGGCGCTAGTAGTGATGGCATGAATCCATTTGGCAACCAGAACACCAATCATAGCACATGGCCCGTGTTTGTATGGATGTACAACCCCCCCCCCCTGGTTGTGCATGAATGAAAAATACATACACATGGCTATGCTTATTCAAGGGCCGAAACAACCGAGAAATGATATAAATCTGTATCTCGGGTTACTGAAAGAGGAGTTACAAACCTTATGGAAAACGCCGGCCAAGACATGGGATGCAAGCAAAGCAGAGTATTTCTACATGAGAGCCACGTTGATCATGACGGTGCGGGACTATCTCGGTTACGGCTATCTCTCCGGCCAGGTGTGCCACGGATATTCCGGATGCATGAGGTGCATGGATGATACAACTTCTCTCCAGCTATCGAAAGATGGCGGGTCTTTGAAAATCGTATACATGGGGCATCGAAGATGGCTCGAGAAGGATGACCCATGGAGAAAGCATGGAGATCTATTCAATGGTAAGGCTAAGCATCGAGGTCCTCCACATAAGCGTAGCGGTGCAGAAATATATGAGTTATTGAAGAACTGGGAAGAGTGCCCCTCGCTGGGAAAGACAAAGAAAAAGGCGTCGGAGCCCCTACTGAAGATATGAAGGACGAGATCTGTTTTCTGGGACTTGGAATACTAGCCCATACTCCACACGCCTCATAGCCTTGATCAAATGCATACTGTAAGTGCATCTAGCGCCACCCCTAGTTGGTTTTGGAGTATTGACGACAAACCTAGTTGAGGGAGTAATGTGTTTGTGAGAATTGCAGGATAACACAGGTGGAAGTCCCTCATTGATTCGGTTTTCCTACCAGAGATGACCCCTAAAAATGTATGAAGACATTGAAGTCAAAGGTGGTATATGAAGATATTCACATTGAAGACTATAACAGGAGAAGACACCACATGAAGCCTATGGAGCTCGAAGACTTAGATCTTTCGTAGTTCTCTTTCTTTTGTGTTGAGTCATAGGAACCACCGTACTGTTAAGTGGGGTCCAAGAAAACCAGTCAGAATGACTGTAGTGATGCCTAACCAAAACCTATGTCTTCGAGTGAAGACTATGAGAGCGAATCTTGTCCAGAGTCAGACAAGTCAGCTTTGCTTGCAGCCCAAGTAAAGTTGTCGTGTGAGTTTGAAATCTGACCGTTGGAACACGTGTCAGTTCCTTAGTGACCCAAGGTCATTTCGGACAAATCAGGTCAGGTTGCCAAGTGGCTATAAATAGCCCACCCCCTACAACCATAAACGGTTGGCTGCTCAGATTGAGAGTACGGCTTTTGTCGTTTGAGAGCAACCCACCTCGAAGCCTTTGAGAGAGAATTCCTTGCGAGGATAAAGCCCTAACCACCCAGAGCCAAAGAGAATTAGGCATCACTTAAGTCTTCTTGTCTGTGTGATCTGAAGACTTATTACACTTGAGGACTGTGCATCCTCCAGCCGGTTAGGCGTCGCGTTCTGAGCATCCAAGGGACATTGTGGATTGCCGATGAACGAAGTCTGTGAAGGTTTGGGAGTCTACCTTGAAGACTTACCAGAGTGATTGGGCGAGGTCTGTGTGACCTTAGCTCAAGGGGAATACGGTGAGGACTGGGTGTCCTGAGCTGCATGTTCAGGACTGGGTGTCCGGGACTCTGTGTCCTAAGGTTTAAATACCTAGCCGCCCTAACCAGACGTACAGTTGTCACAGCAACTAGAACTGGTCCAACAAATCATTGTCTTCAGCGAGTCACTAGTTCCATCTTCCTTTCCCTTTACTTACTGTTACTCCTTGTGAAGTCATTGTATGTTCGCACTATCTTTTGTCTTCACTGAGTGACTGCATGTTCTGTGTGGCTTCACAATATCTTCCTACCTGATCCTTACTACATTGCTGCTATTAGTCATTGTGCTTTCACTATTGAATAATTGACTATGGCTTGCCTAGTGTAGTCTACCTTCCGCTGCATGGTAATAGGTTTATTTCTATCGTTTGTCTTCATAACTTCCACGTTTTGAAGACTTTCTTAAAAGTCGCCTATTCACCCCCTCTAGTCGATATAACACACTTTCAATTGGTATCCGAGCAAGGTTCTCCCTTGTTCTGTGTGATTCTGTTTAACCACCTGGAGTTTTAGCTATGTCGACTGCAGGGATAATTAAAGTCTCCGCTGCATGCCCCGTCTTCGATGGAACTGAATATCCCTACTGGAAGAATAAGATGCGCATGCATCTTGAAGCCATTGACGTCGACCTATGGTATGTTATCGAGAATGGCGTTCCCAAGGCTGGAGAAGGTGTCACTGCTGCTGATGTCAAGAAATTCGTTCAACTGGACTCTACTGCCAAAAATATCATCTGTGGTCATCTGACCAAAGGACAGTATGGCTGTGTGAGTGCTTTGAAAACATCTAAGCTAGTCTAGGCCTGGCTATCCAAGGTCAATGAAGGCGTCTCAACCCAGAGAGATCAGAGAATCAGTGTCCTTCGCAACCTCTTCAACTGCTTCAAGCGAAATGACAATGAGAATGTCCAGCTCACATTTGACCGACTCACTGACATCACAAATGAGCTTCAAGCCCTCGGCGCTACTGAGATCACCAAACATGAAGTCGTCAAGACACTACTGAGATCACTTTATAGTTTGTTTGACACCCTAGCCGTGATGATTCAAGAACATCCTGATTTTAAGATACTCGATCCGTCTGACATACTTGAGAGGCTCAACACACATGAGTTTCAGCTTTCTGAGAAAAGAGATATTTACGGTCCAAACTATGGGCGAACTCGTGCCTTGAAGGCAAAAGCTGTCTCCTCATCTGAAGAAGAATCTGACAGCAGTTCTAATGATCCTGAAGACATTGGAAGGGAACTTGCTATGCTTGTCAAGAAGTTCCAAAAATTCACCAAGAAGAAAGGCTTCAGAAAGTCTTCCCGATCAAGCTCAAGGAATGATGAAGCTTCTGCTCATTACTACAAGAAGAAAACATGTCACAAGTGCAAGAAACTTGGCCACTTCATTTCTGAGTGTCCACAGTGGGACAATGAGAACAAAAGGAAGAAGAAGAGCAAGGAATATGACTCTGACGACAAGAAGAAGAAGAAATACTCAAAGTCTTCTTCCAAGTCTTCCTCAAAGTCTTCATCACACAAGAAGAGCTCATCTGGCAAGGCACGTGTGTTTGTTGGCAAGGAAATGGATTCAGAGGAGGAGTCTGCTTCTGAGGAGGCGAAGGTGGAATCTGAGGAGGAGTCCGATTCAGGCGTCATAAGTCTGGCTACAACATACGTTGCCAAGTCCATCTTCAACACTGAAGACAATGACTTCATCACCGACACCGATGCAAATGACAAGGACTACTCTGCCTCTACCTACTGCTTCATGGCACGCGGTGCGAAGGTAAACACTGTAAGTGCATCTAGTGCCACCCCTAGTTGGTTTTGGAGTATTGACGACAAACCTAGTTGAGGGACTAATGTGTTTGTGAGAATTGCAGGATAACACAGGTAGAAGTCCCTCACTGATTCGGTTTTCCTACCAGAGATGACCCCTAAAAATGTATGAAGACATTGAAGTCAAAGGTGGTATATGAAGATATTCACATTGAAGACTATGACAAGAGAAGACACCACATGAAGCCTATGGAGCTCGAAGACTTAGATCTTTCGTAGTTCTCTTTCTTTTGTGTTGAGTCATAGGAACCACCGTACTGTTAAGTGGGGTCCAAGAGAACCAGTTAGAATGACTGAAGTGATGCCTAACCATAACATATGTCTTCGAGTGAAGACTATGAGAGCGAATCTTGTCCAGAGTCGGACAAGTCAGCTTTGCTTGTAGCCCAAGTAAAGTTGCCGTGTGAGTTTGAAATCTGACTGTTGGAACACGTGTCAGTTCCTTAGTGACCTAGGGTCATTTTGGACAAATCAGGTCGGGTTGCCAAGTGGCTATAAATAGCCCACCCCCTACAACCATAAACAGTTGGCTGCTCAGATTCAGTGTACGGCTTTTGTCGTTTGAGAGCAACCCACCTCGAAGACTTTGAGAGAGAATTCTTTGCGAGGATAAAGCCCTAACCACCCAGAGCCAAAGAGAATTAGGCATCACTTAATTCTTCTTGTCTGTGTGATCTTAAGACTTATTACACTTGAGGACTGTGCATCCTCCAGCCGGTTAGGCGTCGCGTTGTGAGCATCCAAGAGACATTGTGGATTGCCCGTGAACGAAGTCTGTGAAGGTTTGGGAGTCTACCTTGAAGACTTACCAGAGTGATTGGGCGAGGTCTGTGTGACCTTAGCTCAAGGGGAATACGGTGAGGACTGGGTGTCCTGAGATGCGTGTTTAGGACTGGGTGTCTGGGACTATGTGTCCTAAGGTTTAAATACCTAGCCGCCCTAACCAAACGTACAGTTGTCACAGCAACTGGAACTGGTCCAACAAATCATTGTCTTCAACGAGTCACTGGTTTCATCTTCCCTTCCCTTTACTTACTGTTACTCCTTGTGAAGTCATTGTATGTTTGCACTATCTTTTGTCTTCACTGAGTGACTGCGTGTTCTGTCTGGCTTCACAATATCTTCCTACCTGATCCTTACTACATTGCTGCTATTAGTCATTGTGCTTTCACTCTATTGAATACTTGACTATGGCTTGCCTAGTGTAGTCTACCTTCCGCTGCAGGGTATTAGGTTTATTTCTATCGTTTGTCTTCATAACTCCCACGTTTTGAAGACTTTCATAAAAATTGCCTATTCACCCCCCCCTCTAGTCGATATAACGCACTTTCAATTGGTATCAGAGCAAGGTGCTCCCTTGTTCTGTGTGATTCGGTTTAACCACCTGGAGTTTTAGCTATGTCGACTGCAGGGATAATTAAAGTCTCCGCTGCGTGCCCCGTCTTCGATGGAACTGAATATCCCTACTGGAAGAATAAGATGCGCATGCATCTTGAAGCCATTGACGTCGACCTATGGTATGTCGTCGAGAACGGCGTTCCCAAGGCTGGAGAAGGTGTCACTGCTGCTGATGTCAAGAAATTCGTTCAACTGGACTCTACTGCCAAAAATATCATCTGTGGTCATCTGACCAAAGGACAGTATGGCCGTGTGAGTGCTTTGAAAACATCTAAGCTGGTCTGGGACTGGCTCTCCAAGGTCAATGAAGGCGTCTCAACCCAGAGAGATCAGAGAATCAGTGTCCTTCGCAACCTCTTCAACCGCTTCAAGCGAAATGACAATGAGAATGTCCAGCTCACATTTGACCGACTCACTGACATCACAAATGAGCTTCAAGCCCTCGGCGCTACTGAGATCACCAAACATGAAGTCGTCAAGACACTACTGAGATCACTTGATAGTTCGTTTGACACCCTAGCCCTGATGATTCAAGAACGTCCTGATTTCAAGATACTCGATCCGTCTGACATACTTGAGAGGCTCAACACACATGAGTTTCAGCTTTCTGAGAAAAGAGATATCTACGGTCCAAACTATGGGCGAACTCGTGCCTTGAAGGCAAAAGCTGTCTCCTCATCTGAAGAAGAATCTGACAGCAGTTCTGATGATCCTGAAGACATTGGAAGGGAACTTGCTATGCTTGTCAAGAAGTTCCAAAAATTCACCAAGAAGAAAGGCTTCAGAAAGTCTTCCCGATCAAGCTCAAGGAATGATGAAGCTTCTGCTCATGACTACAAGAAGAAAACATGTCACAAGTGCAAGAAACTTGGCCACTTCATTTCTGAGTGTCCACAGTGGGACAATGAGAACAAAAAGAAGAAGAAGAGCAAGGAATATGACTCTGACGACAAGAAGAAGAAGAAATACTCAAAGTCTTCTTCCAAGTCTTCCTCAAAGTCTTCATCACACAAGAAGAGCTCATCTGGCAAGGCACGTGCGTTTGTTGGCAAGGAAATGGATTCAGAGGAGGAGTCTGCTTCTGAGGAGGCGGAGGTGGAGTCTGAGGAGGAGTCCGATTCAGGCGTCGCAAGTCTGGCTACAGCATACGTTGCCAAGTCCATCTTCAACACTGAAGACAATGACTTCATCACCGACACCGATGCAAATGACAAGGACTACTCCGCTTCTACCTACTGCTTCATGGCACGCGGTGCCAAGGTAAACACACGCACTACTCACTATCAAACATCTAGTGACGATGACTCTGATTGTGGTTCAAAACCCAGCTACAAAACACTTGCTAAAATTGCAACTGAACAACAGAAAGCTATGGAACATATTCAAAAACTGTTAGACAGAAGCGATGATCTGTTAGGTGCTGAAATGACTCGATCTGAATCCTTAATTGAAGACATAAAAAATCTTCACGTTAAGTATCAGGAACTTGAAAGTCGTCATGAAACTCTCTCAACAACTCATGAAAAGCTTTCCTATGATTATCTTCAAAGGAAGCAAGATCTTGAGAAATTGAGAGCGGCTCATGAAGATCTTCAAAAGGAAAGCGAGTCACTTCGCGCCAAACAGATCAGTTCCGCTCAGGAAGGATTTGAACCACCATGTCTTAAATGCATTGAGCGTGATAATGCTACTTCTGTTGCTGAATGTTCTACTGCTACTGCTGTTGCAATATCTTCAACTGTTGATGTGGTAACTAACCCCTCTGCTGAGGATACCACCGCTATTGCTGATGAGAATGCTAGGTTGAAGACATTGCTTGAAACAGGGATGTACAAAAGTCTTAAAGGGCATCAGACACTATGTGATGTCCTCAAAAAGCAGATTCTGAACCGAAACCCGAGGAAAGAGGGTGTTGGGTTCGTAAGGAAAATGAATGCTGATGGCTCTTACTGGAAACTTGAGCAGTACCCCAAAACCATGTGGGCTGCTGCAAAGGAACCTTCAGCAGATCCATCCAATCTATCTGGCTTCACTTGTGCTAACCCCATTATCATTGATGAATCCTTTGATGCAAACTATATACTGTTTAAGAATCAGAATGGTGAAGTGTTTGCCAGGTACATTGGTACTAACTGCAGGAATGGACCGCCTATGAAGAAGATCTGGGTTCCGAAAAGGTGTCTGGAGAATCTTCCTGTGAATGTCATCATGACACCTCACGTGAAGAAGACAAACCTCAGACCAAAGGCTTCATACGGTCCAAAGGCTTCATACAGACAGAGGACTCACCTGAGTCGCACTAACGCAAATGTTTTGCAGGGAAACCATACTCAGGCATATGAATATGAGAGCGGTTCGTCAAACCGTCATGTTCATAAGACCAAGAACTATTCTGCTTATTCTTATGAGTACTATTGTCCGCCTGCAAGACTGTTTGCTAGGGCTCCAAAGCCAAAATTCTCAGATGCTGCACTTAGACTTATTGCTTCTAAGCCACCCTTGAAGATGTGGGTGGCTAAGAAAGCTTAACTCTCTTTTGCAGGGAAAGGTCTCCAGCAGAAAACCAAAATCATCTGACGCTATTGCTGGGGACCTTAAACATCTTGTAGGGCGCAAGATCAAATGCCCGAATGGTCTTACTATGTACTTCGTTCCTGAATCGCTTGCTACTCTCCCTATTAGTCCTAATCTGGATCTAAGCTTTCATAACCCACTGGTTCGTCAAATGTTTTTGCTTCACAATGCTCTTGGTGAAGCCTATCCCCCTAACTGCACTGTAGGGTACGACACCAGCGTCTTCAGAATGGATTATTGATAGTGGGTGTACAAATCACATGACTGGCAAAAGAAGCCTTCTTATGGACTCAACCTTACGTCCATCCGACAAGAGCCACATCACATTTGCTGACACTGGTAAAAGTAAGGTATTGGGTCTAGGTAGAGTTGCAATCTCAAGGGATCAACACATGGATAAAGTCATGCTTGTTGAATCCCTTGGCTTCAACTTAATGTCTGTCTCAATGCTTTGCGATTTGAACATGATCGTAATATTTGGAAAATATCGTTGCCTTGTACTAATGGAATCTGACAAGTCTCTAGTATTTGAAGGGTATCGAAAAGATGATTTGTACGTGGTAGATTTCTCAGCAGGACCACAGCTTGCCGTATGTCTTCTAGCAAAAGCTTCAGAATGCTGGCTCTGGCATCGGAGGCTAGGGCATGCTGGCATGAGGAACCTCCACACCCTTGCAAAGAAGAAGCATGTCATAGGCATCGAGGGCGTCAAGTTCAAGAAAGATCACTTATGCGGTGCCTGTGAAGCAGGGAAGATGACGAGGGCCAAACATCCCTCGAAGACAATCATGACCACTACTCGACCCTTCGAACTGCTTCACATGGATCTTTTCGGTCCCACTCATTACTCAACTCTTACTACTACTGCTTGTCTCTATGGCTTTGTCATTGTTGATGATTATTCTAGATATACTTGGGTGCACATAATCCTTTACAAGACTGAAGTGCAGGATGTCTTCAGACGCTTCGCCAATCGAGCTATGAACAATTATGGCGCCAAGATAAAGCACATCAGAAGTGACAATGGCACTGAATTCAAGAACACTGGCCTTGATACATATCTTGATACCTTGGGCATCACACATGAATTCTCGGCTCCGTACACGCCACAGCAGAATGGCGTCGTCGAACACAAGAATAGAACACTCATTGAGATGGCCAGAACGATGCTAGATGAATACAAGACTCCAAGAAAATTCTGGCCTGAAGCCATTGATACTGCATGCCATACAATCAATCGTGTTTATCTTCACAAGCTTCTGAACAAGACATCTTATGAGCTCCTTACTGGCAAGAAGCCAAATGTCAGTTACTTCAGAGTATTTGGAGCCAGGTGCTGGATCAAGGACCCACATCACACCTCAAAGTTTGCACCAAAAGCACATGAGGGTTTTATGCTTGGATATGGAAAGGATTCGCACTCCTACAGAGTCTTCAATCTCTTTCATTACAAAGTGGTTGAAACAGTGGATGTGCGGTTCGATGAGACCAATGGTTCACAAAGAGAGCAACTGCCAAATGTGCTAGATGAAGTTCCATCCAGTGAATCAATCAAGCTAATGGGAACTGGAGAAATTATACCTTCTGAAGCTCATCCTGAAGAAGAACTTATCATCTCAGCACCTGATCAACATGAAGACAATGCTCAGCCTGAAGACATTCCTTCTAACAACGACAATGATCAGCAAGAGCAAAATCTTCGCCCTGTACATCCTCGCGTTGCCAATGAAGTGCAGATTGAAAGAATAATTGATAGCATCAATGCACCCGGTCCACTCACTCGTTCAAGGGCAACTCAGCTAGCAAATTTCTGTGGGCACTTCGCATTCGTCTCAATAACAGAACCCAAGAAAGTTGAAGAAGCCTTCATGGAACCTGAATGGATTCAAGCTATGCAAGAAGAGCTTCATCAGTTTGAGCTGAATAATGTATGGGAACTGGTTAAGCGTCCTGATCCACGGAAGCACAATATAATAGGCACCAAATGGATATACCGCAACAAGCAAGATGAGCATGGTCAAGTTGTCAGAAACAAAGCTCGTCTCGTTGCTCAAGGATATACTCAAGTGGAAGGCATTGACTTCGATGAAACATTTGCTCCTGTGGCTAGACTTGAAGCCATACGCATACTGCTGGCCTATGCAAATCATCATAACATACTTCTATATCAAATGGATGTGAAGAGTGCTTTTCTCAATGGCAAGATTGAAGAAGAAGTGTATGTTGCACAACCGCCTGGCTTTGAAGATCCAAAACATCCTGACATGGTATACAAGCTCAACAAGGCACTGTATGGCCTCAAACAAGCCCCTCGGGCCTGGTATGACACACTCAAATACTTCCTGAAGAGCAAAGGCTTCATACCTGGTTCCCTAGACCCCACTCTCTTCACGAAGACATATGATGGTGAACTGTTTGTGTGCCAAATATATGTGGATGACATTATCTTCGGCTGCACCAATCAGAAGTACAGTGAAGAGTTTGGATATATGATGCAAGAGCAATATCAGATGTCCATGATGGGAGAGCTGAAGTTCTTCCTCGGTCTTCAAATACGACAACAACGCAACGGCATCTTCATATCTCAAGAGAAGTATCTCAAAGATTGCCTGAAGAAGTTTGGTATGCAAGACTGCAAAGGCTTCACAACACCAATGCCAGCCAAACATCATCTGGGTCCCGACGACAATGGTAAAGAGTTCGATCAAAAGGTATACCGCTCCATGATTGGTTCTTTACTTTATCTATGTGCATCTAGGCCAGATATTATGCTTAGTGTTTGCATGTGTGCTCGATTTCAAGCGGCACCAAAGGAGTCGCATCACTTAGCTGTGAAGCGAATTCTTCGATATTTGGCTCACACCCCAACTCTAGGATTATGGTATCCAAAGGGCTCAGAGTTTGATCTGGTTGGATTCTCGGATGCTGATTATGCTGGTGACAAAGTTGATCGCAAGTCTACATCAGGCACATGTCACTTTCTGGGACGATCACTTGTATGTTGGTCTTCAAAGAAGCAGAACTGTGTATCTCTCTCCACTGCTGAATCTGAATACATTGCTGCTGGATCTTGCTGCGCTCAGCTTCTGTGGATGAAGCAAACACTCAAGGACTATGGCATTCATCTGAAGCAAGTGCCACTTTACTGCGACAACGAAAGCGCCATCAAGATTGCCAACAACCCAGTTCAGCACTCGAAGACAAAGCACATTGAAATTCGTCATCACTTTCTCAGAGATCATGTTGTGAAGGAAGATATTGATATCATACACGTCAACACTGAAGAGCAATTGGCAGATATCTTCACCAAGCCCTTGGATGAGAAGAGATTTTGCAAGTTACGGTGTGAGCTAAATATCCTGGAATCCTCAAATGTCCTGTGATCAGGCACACATCCTAACCCTTATGCATATTGATGACTTAGATGTGCAACACACGAAGTAAAGTATATCTTCAATCAATGAAGACATACATTCTAAGTGTGAATACATTAATGTGGAATTTGACTTCGGAGCGCCACGATAATTGTGCGCCGTGTCTGGGTCTAATACTTCCTATACGGTGGGTAACGCCACCACCAAATGTTCTATTTTGAAGTGTTTCACTCATGGCGTTACATTTGCTATGTCTTCACATTTAGCTTGGCTTCAATCTCAACATATCTTCATGATTATCTTCACTATGTTGATTATATAGATATATATATATATCTACTAGTGTTCTGTCCTCTACAGCATTCACTTATAGCTATGTCTTCTTGTTGAATCTTTTGAACTAAGTGAATGTGATCGGACCCGAACTTCTCTATGCTTTCTATCTCAAATTCTATCTCTCCAAATCATATGCATTCTGTTGAAACTGTCGAATGTCTTCTCTGCGTCCTTGTCAGCAGAAGATACAGAGACAACCATTAAGTCCGTTTTCAATGCTCATTCCTCCACATGAAACCCGGAGAAGTAGGAACGACCACCCGACAATCCAGGCGTGCGTGGGACGTGGAACAAACCCCAAAATTCCGCATAATGGCCATGTGTTCCTCAGATACGAGTCGCCAGGGGCACCTGTGTAATAACGCACCGCCCTGTGCCTATAACTACACACTTCACAATGGTCATTATCTCTTCTTCCACTCTCGCACGAACCCTAGCGCCACCGCTAGCCCTCGACGACGCTGGCGACGAAGCGCTTCGCTGCCGCAACCTCTCCGACGCCGTCTTCACGCCGACCGCGGACATCGTCCTCTCCGCCGTCGCCGTAGGTGTCCTCCGTCGCCAAGTTAGGGCACGGAAGATTGAACTGCTCGGCCTCATCTTCCACTCCGTCTAGCAGTTCTTAGTGTGGTAAATAAAACTTCCTTTTTACGGCACCGTTGATCCTATGGCTTTGTCACTTTCTACCACAAGCAGTTTCTATTTACACAAGTTATATCTCTCTCATACTGCATCTCATAACATGCCTAGTATATTCACTTGTGCTTCACAAAGTAGTTAGATTCCTCACTTGTACTGATCTGTGGATTCGTACAAATCTGGAACCAACTCCTTATCTATGAGTGAATGTCTTCGCACGATGAGGTCAATGTCTTCTAAACTGATTTATCTTCAAAATCTTCTGAGAATGCATATGACCTCTTCCCCTTCCCTCGCACCTTAATGCTGTCACAGGTACATGTCCGTGGGAGAATCCTTTGGTTCTCATAGTCTGCATTCATTTGCAGAATTCTTACAGCATCACATAAATTCTCCCGAAGCCAGTTCCTGTTTGTCCAGCAAGCGAAAACCTTTGAAGCCTTTGAACGTGTTGAAGCCTTTCAGTTTAAAGTTTATGGCTTCAGAGAAATCAGCAAGGAAGGGTGGCAGAAAGCGTCGTGGAGAAACATCCAGAGATCTGCCAGATGACCTCTCAGAACTGTACAAGACAGATCCTGAAGAGGATTACAATCAGCGCAAGACCCGAATCCAATGGATTCGAAGATATTGGGCAGAACAATGGTTCAAATACCGATTTGTAACCCAGGAATATGCTGAGAAAAACGCCATCAAGAGACCGTGGGGAGACATCCTATACAAGAATCTTCTACCCAGGTCCAGAGATGAAGCCATTGAACAAGGCTTCTATCCCTGCATGGTCCGTGGGCCACAGCCTGCTGATGCACACCCATCGTCACTACTATGGTGTCGTGACGACAATCTGTTCAAGCGCAACTTCCAGTTTGCCCAGAACTCAGCGAAGCAAAACAAGAAGACATTGGGACTAGACTTCAACCCTGGTCCCTCAGCTCCAAGGGCTGATGGCACACGAGATGCAGAACCCAATGTCATCGGTCCTTTCTACAACCTTGAAGGCCTCATCACCCACATCTTGGTTCAAGGGACTGCAGTGAATGAGCCTGCAGCTGACGCTGAATCAGATGAAGCGCCTGCAGCGCCGAAGACAAAGAAGCCGAAGAAGCCTAAAGCTTCAAAGCCTGCCCCTTCACCAAAAATCTCACGGGCGAAGCCACTGGCAACTGCACCTCCTGAAGACAGTGTGCAGTCCGAAGACTTATCACGCATCTCCAAGCCCCAGAAGGTCAAGATGCCTCTGCCTCACACCGGCCAAGAGCTAACAGCTGCTGCCATTCTGCGCAATGATGCCATCGATCTGTCAAGTGATGAAGATCTTGCAGATGACGCTCTTGAGCAACTCATCAAGAGCAAAGAAGAAGCAGAAATCTTCAATGATCTGCCTCTCTTTGATGTAACCATCATCCACAACTTCATTGATGAGTGGTTTGACACGCCAAACATCAGCTTTGAAGATCTGCAGCTACCCATTGGCCTCAGTGTCGCCTTCCAAGGCGCCATTGCTTCAGAGCTAGCTGTCGCCCAGCGCATTGTTGAACTGAAGCAAAAGATTGACTATGAAAAGGCTCAGTTCAAGAAGCATATGGCCAAGCTCAGCGTGCAAGAAGTGAAGAACTTCAAGATCATGATGCACGAGCTAAAGGAAGCCTTTCTGAAGAAACGTGCAGAAGCTCAGGGTTCGCGTGAGCGCATGAAGGCTCTGGCTGACAGATGTGTGCAAGCCTACAATGAGGCTGAGAAGCGCAAGGCCCTTGGGCGTCCTGGCGTCGACCCCAGGATGGCCGCAAAGAAGAAGAAGAAGCCTGCTACGGCTGAACCCGACGCACCAAGGCAGGAAGCAGTTCCATTGTCTTCCCAACTAGACTGACTGGCTCGAAGCCAAAAAGCCGGTCAACCGCTTCAGAGCTCAAGAAGACGAGGACTGCTGAGGCTGAAGCCAGGAAGAGGAAATGTCCTGAAGCCTCTCCCACTGCCCCTCCCAAGAAGAAGAGGAAGACCAAGAAAGATCGGGCTGCTCCCACAGAGCCTTTGATAGTTGAACCCATTTCTATGGTCTATCCTGAAGCTGAACGCCAACTGACAATCCAGGAGCCTGCTTCCACAGAGGATCATGAAGCTGAAGACTTTCCAGCAGCTGATCCCATCGCTACTGAAGACATTGGTCAACATAACCATGTAGAAGATGGTGCAGTCCTTCCTCAGCTCGAGAACAGCGAACTCATCAGCATTGGTCGTCCACTGACGCCAATTGCACAGAATGCTTCATGGGCGGATCGCCCACAAGAGGAAGAAGACTATGAGGCCCAGCCAACTCCAACTCTACAGGCGTCGCCTGCGTTGTGCAGGCTTCACAAAGGTCCAAGGCCTCAAGTCTCTGCTGAAGACAATCCGGCTGCATCAGCCGCGGAAGAAGAAGTCCCACAAGTTCCCACTCCCCTGTCCCACCAAGAAGCAGTTCTCAAGTTGAACGTGCTTGTGACCGACCCTCCAACTCGTCAAGTGGAGGATGAAAATCTTGTGGCTGCCACCACCACCAATGAAGCTAATGTGGAGCCCTCCCCAACAAAAGCATCAGAAGACAGCGAAGCCACTGATCCCGCCACTTCTGTTCCTGAGTCTGCTGCCGGTCCCCAGTTCGACTATCATGTTGAGCACAGGCCTCAGGTACAGAATTCAATCCCAAGATTGCCAAGGTTCCCAGGTCCTACATCAGCACCTGGCTCCTTCAATATCAGTGGCTTCAGAGCAGACAACACATTCTTCGATAGCTCCAGGAACCCCTACTCAAGGGAAAGGATATCATCTGATCGGTTCCCGAGCTATCCACAGCGAAGCTATTACTCATGCATTCTTTACAACCAAGGTCGCATCTTCCCACACAAGCGCCTTGACATTGAAGCTATAGCTGGTCTGCCCTGTCTGGAAGAAGCTTTGGATTGCTTCAAAGAAGTTGGACTGCTGCCGTTCGTTACTGACCAAGAGCATTGGAATGAAGAGTTGCTGCTCCAATTCTATGCCACACTTCACATCCGTGGGTATAGAAGAGATCCGAAGACTTGGGTCCTGGAGTGGATGACTGGAAATGTTCATCACGAAGCCAAAGCCTTTGACATCATTGAGCTCACTGGTTTGCCCACTCCTGGTGATCGCTACGAGCATGGCTGTCAGCTGCATAGTGAAGCTATTGAGATCATCTTTCAGAAGCCTGAACCTAATATGAGTCAGATGCTCAGCATGATGAAGCCATTGCCCCAAGATGCTGCTTATCCCACGGAGTTCTTCGTTGAAGACCTTGAGTATCTGCAAAGAACCATTTATCACATCATCAGGCGAACTCTCTAGCCCATCAAAGGGCACTCTCCACATGCCAAGCTTGAGGGTGCAATGAAGACTTTGCTCTTCTATATTCTTCATGGAAAATGCTTCAATGCACAGGACTTCTTCATTTGCCAACTTGCTGCATCAGGCTCTGATCTGTTTGGCTTGAAGTTCTACACCCCATGGGTAATGCGGCTAATCAAACTTCACTCCGCTATCTCATATCAGCCATCTTCTCGCAATCATCGGATTTTTCTGCCTGATGTGGATATGTCAATTGAAGCCATCTATCCTGAGCCTGCCAAAGAACCTCTAAGTCTTCAGAATGCAGCGCATCAGAGTTTCTCTCAGAACATTGAAGGAGTTGAAGCAGTCACTCGTGTGTATCCTTTGGCTGGCACTACACGTGCACCACATCCTGCTTCCACTAAAGCCACTGATAGTACAACTGCTCCACGACCCAAGAAGCGCACTCGTGTTCTCAACAACCGAGAGCTTCTTGTGGCTCTTCATCAGAAACAGGATAGGCATCATGACTGGCTGAAGCGTCAGATGAAAAGCCTCTTGGTGGATGTTAATCGCGTTCGCAATCTTGCCACCAAGAATGCCTTTGTTGCCCACGAAACCTCTCGCCGCACATGGAAAGGGCTAACGCTGATGTGTTCTGAAGATGATCTTCAAGAGGATGGCTTCACTGAGCGTTTCAAGTTTGACTCCACACCTCCTCGAAGGGCAGTGCTGCGACGAACTCCATCCCTTGAAGACTCTGAGTTCTCTTCCTCTGCTGCAATTGTGACTGCCAGAGTTATCGAGGATGAAGACGATGCTACTTCACCGCCACCTCCTTCAGCACGCTTCGACTCTGCTCCAAGCTCTTCAGCGCCGCCAAACACCACCAACGACCTTGATGCTTCACCTACTCCTCATGGGAACGAGTAGATGCTCTATGTCTTCAAACCTTTTTGGTCCTTACTGACAAAAGGGGGAGAAGCATATGAGATTGATAGTCTTCAAGCGGGTCCATATGGGCGGGTGCTTTGTATTTTCCTTCGTGCTTACAACTCTCGATTTGCTACATTTGGTTCTTTGAGTTGTAACACTTAAACTCGATGGTCGTCTGCTACTTATCTGCCACCTTGTTTTGTGATCATAAATTCCGCATGTGCGACGATAAATTCCGCACTTAGATCATTCTGCAGACATCCATTTTCCATTATGCATGTCATTATCTTCATATACCTTCACATGCATAGTGGATTGTCATCATAAGTTGAAGTGGATCTCCACAAGTACAACCTGCCATGTGCATTTGCATTCCAAAAGCAAATTACTTATATGCACATCTTCAGGGGGAGCCCTTGCAACTTATGAAGACAATTCCTTATCCTTTACAAGTTCAAGATTATATTCCCCGTTGAAAACTTCAACTAGTTTGTCATCAATCACCAAAAAGGGGGAGATTGTAAGTGCATCTAGTGCCACCCCTAGTTGGTTTTGGAGTATTGACGACAAACCTAGTTGAGGGACTAATGTGTTTGTGAGAATTGCAGGATAACACAGGTAGAAGTCCCTCATTGATTCAGTTTTCCTACCAGAGATGACCCCTAAAATGTATGAAGACATTGAAGTCAAAGGTGGTATATGAAGATATTCACATTGAAGACTATGACAAGAGAAGACACCACATGAAGCCTATGGAGCTCGAAGACTTAGATCTTTCGTAGTTCTCTTTCTTTTGTGTTGAGTCATAGGAACCACCGTACTGTTAAGTGGGGTCCAAGAGAACCAGTCAGAATGACTGTAGTGATGCCTAACCAAAACCTATGTCTTCGAGTGAAGACTATGAGAGCGAATCTTGTCCAGAGTCGGACAAGTCAGCTTTGCTTGAAGCCCAAGTAAAGTTGTCGTGTGAGTTTGAAATCTGACCGTTGGAACACGTGTCAGTTCCTTAGTGACTATAAATAGCCCACCCCCTACAACCATAAACGGTTGGCTGCTCAGATTGAGAGTACGGCTTTTGTTGTTTGAGAGCAACCCACCTTGAAGCCTTTGAGAGAGAATTCCTTGCGAGGATAAATCCCTAACCACCCAGAGCCAAAGAGAATTAGGCATCACTTAAGTCTTCTTGTCTGTGTGATCTGAAGACTTATTACACTTGAGGACTATGCATCCTCCAGCCGGTTAGGCGTCGCGTTCTAAGCATCCAAGAGACATTGTGGATTGCCGGTGAACGAAGTCTGTGAAGGTTTGGGAGTCTACCTTGAAGACTTACCAGAGTGATTGGGCGAGGTCTGTGTGACCTTAGCTCAAGGGGAATACGGTGAGGACTGGGTGTCCTGAGCTGCGTGTTCAGGACTGGGTGTCCGGGACTGTGTGTCCTAAGGTTTAAATACCTAGCCGCCCTAACCAGACGTACAGTTGTTACAGCAACTGGAACTGGTCCAACAAATCATTGTCTTCAGCGAGTCACTGGTTCCATCTTCCTTTCCCTTTACTTACTGTTACTCCTTGTGAAGTCATTGTATGCTCGCACTATCTTTTGTCTTCACTGAGTGACTGCATGTTCTGTGTGGCTTCACAATATCTTCCTACCTGATCCTTACTACATTGCTGCTATTAGTCATTGTGCTTTCACTATTGAATACTTGACTATGGCTTGCCTAGTGTAGTCTACCTTCTGCTGCAGGGTAATAGGTTTATTTCTATCGTTTGTCTTCATAACTGCCACGTTTTGAAGACTTTCTTAAAAATCGCCTATTCACCCCCCTCTAGTCGATATAACGCACTTTCACATACCAAAAAAAATATCCTGGAGAGTTTGCTTGGAACATTGATGAACATGCCGGAGAGGACCAAGGATGGGCCGAAGGCAAGAAAAGACTTGGAATTTTTGAAAATCAGGAAAGACTCCAAATGCCCGGTAAAAGGTCGCCAGAGGAGACCGAGACGGAGACGGAGACAGAAGATAGGGGGAAAAAGTAAACAAGAAGGAAGAACAATATTGCCCCCCTCTTGCTTCACCTTAGATCCGAAGGAGGTCGATCAATTGTTCAAGTGCCTTGCCCGAATCAAAGTTAGTTCCGGATACTGTGGGAAGATAAGCAGATATCTGGACACTAAGAAAAAAAGGTTCAGTGGGATGAAGTCTCACGACTGTCATGTGATGATGACGCAGTTACTCCCGGTTGCACTTAGAGGGATTATGGACACACATGTGCGTGAGACGCTTACTAACCTATGCCACTTTTTTGATGCTATCTCTCGAAAGTCGATCAGTGTGAAGCAACTCCGTAGGCTACAGGAAGAGATTGTTGTCATACTGAATGAGCTAGAGATGTACTTCTTGTCCGCGTTCTTTGATGTCATGGTACATCTATGTGTCCACATCGTGGACGACATCATTGGCCTAGGGCCAACATTCCTGCATAGCATGATGCCATTCAAGAGGATGAATGGGGTCATCAAAGGATTCGTTCATAACATGTCCCGTCCAGATGGAAGCATAGCCCAGGGATATCTGACCAAAGAGTGCATCTCTTTCTTTGAGAGTTATCTGACCAAAGACCCTGTTGTTGGTTTGCCCGTCAACAAGCACTGTGGAAGGCTCGAAGGCGAAGGTCACACCAATAGTCATAGGGATGTGAATGTGTTATGCTCGAGCCGACAAAACGACCTTGACAGGGCAAACTTAGTAGTGCTACAACACCTAGATGTGCTAGAAGATTTCGTGACACTACACAAAGAGACCATCGCAAAGAAGTACTGTGACCGTGGGGTGCATAGGACGGACGCTGAAGTTATTAGAGAGCACAACTCCACTTTCATGTGTTCGTTCAAAGAGAGAGTTCTAGCTAATCCCCCCGAAAAAGGGTTGTCCGAACGGAACACTCATATACGCCTTAGCACATGGCCCCTCGACCAACCTCGCGACTTATCAAGCATACGATATCAACGGATACACGTTCTACACGGAGGAGAAAGATATAAACAGTCATGACCCAAACTCAGGGGTGACAATGGAAGCCATGACCGGGAATGTAATTGAAAGATATTACGGAAGGGTCGAAGAGATATGGGAGCTTAACTACTTTGGATTGCATAGCGCGACGATGTTCCATGTTAGATGGGCTAAGAATGTACAAAGAAAAAACCGACATTTCACTACCATGTGTATACCCGACTCCGATAGCGGTACCGTCAACGCCATCGCCAAAAATGAGCCATGGGTACACGCTAAACATGTGACACAATGTTTCTTCATAACTCATCCGATCAATCCCAACCGTGTTGTCGTGAGGAGAAGCAAAAGGAGCATCGCCGGAATGGATGGAGTCGCCAATGAGGAAGACTATGACCAGTACGGTGATCCGATGAGGGAATATGATGCTGATGACGATGAAACATACGTCAAAAGAAGAATGAAGACTACATTACGTATGAAAGATCGTAATCCCTGGAGAAGGAAAAATCACGACCATGGGCTCAATTATTCGACAACGAACAAAAGAGGGAAGAAGATCAGTCTAAAGCGTCGTCGTCGCCCAAGCTGACAAACTAATCCACAAATTTTGTGTGTCTCTAACTATTTTGTATACCGCAGATAGCGGTCAAATGATGTAATATATATTATACTAATTAAAAAGAAAAAGAAAGGAAGTTTTGCAAAATGAAATGAAAGAAAAATAAAAGAGAAATAAAAGAGAAATAAAAATAAAATAAAAAGGAAGGAAGTTTGTGGAATATGAAAAACAAAAAGAAAAAGAAAAGAAGTTTGTGGAATATGAAAAAGAAAAATAAAAATAAAAAAGTTAACTGTAGCACGTTTTGGCCTGGGAAGCGCTATAGCTAACTTAGCTATAGCGCGTTTTGCCAACACGCGCTCTAGCTAAAAAAGAAAAAAAGGAAAAAAAAAGAAAAGAAAAAGAAAAATTAGCAGTAGCGCGTTTTGTCTAGGGCAGCGCTATAGCTAACTTAGCTATAGCGCGTTTTGCCAACACGCGCTGTAGTTAAAAAAGAAAAAAATAAAAAGAAAAATTAGCAGTAGCGTGTTTTCTCTAGGGCAGCGCTATAGCTAACTTACCTATAGCGCGTTTTGCCAACACGCGCTATAGCTAAGTTGCCTACAGCACCGTCGCCATAGCTTCTATCTCTTTCCTCTCTCCCACTCACTGCTCGTCGATCCCTTTTGCTCTGACAAAGAACCCGCCCATGCGCCGACGCCGACGCCGCACCGCCCACTCGCCATAGCCACCACCGACGCCGCACCGCCACGCGCCGCACCGCCCACACCGCCGCACCAGCCCCGATCTCAGCCCCGACCCCGACCCCGGACTCGACCTTAGCCCTGACCCAGCGCCGGCCACCGACCCCCTCCCGCTCCGGTACGGCCCCTGCCCCCTCTTCCTTCCTCTCCTCGGGCTCCAATCCTGCCCTGTGCGGCTATGAGATATCTCTCTCTCTCTCTCTGCATATCAACAAGGCTCAATGGCCTGACCCCTCAGCCCCGGCGACCCCGACCATGACACTGACATCCTCAACCCCGACAACACCACCCCCTCAGCCCCGGTGACCCTGACCCCGACACGCAGTGAGCCACCCCCTTCCTTTCCTCCTGTTCTTAAATTAGGGCCATTTTTTTCTATGTAGGGGTCCAAATTGAGTTCATGAGCAGTAGCATTTGTTAGTTCATGAGCAGTGAGCCATTTTGGCATTGGAGAAAATTGCAAGAACAATGCTTCATTCATTGATATTGGCAGCAATATGGCTCACTGATATGTACTGGCAACAATGCTTAGTGTTAGTGTTAGTGTTAGTTAGTTATCAGTGTTAGTGTTAGCCCAGAGAATTAAAATGAGCTTTGACAAAATATTGAAATGAAAATTAGCTTATGTTGCTTTGTTTTTAAATGGAAGTCTGTGATGTTTGTGATGTTTGTGATGTTTGCTTATATTGTGTATATGTCAGCAGCAACAAAGTCTGTGATGTTTGTTTCAGCTTCTTAGAGTGCTCATAATGTGTCTGTTAAAATGGTTGTTAGAGTGCTGAAATGCTTGCTGTTAAAAAAGTGACCTATGTTTTGCCGGAAATGTTGATTCATTTCCATTCCGGCAAATTTCAGGTGCTCTATATGTGCACTTTCTAGCCAAGGTCATGCCGAAATTTTCCGTGAATTTTAACATGACTTGTGCTAGAAAGTTGGACATATCAAGTGCTTGAGATTTGTCAAGACGGGAATGGAACGACATTTCTGGCAAAACAAAGGTCACTTTTTCGTCATTATTCACTTTATTATATAAAGCTCAATAATTTTTGGTGAACCCTAGGAAACATGACCAACACCGATGAGGCCGGAGGTTCTCAGTCCCAATTAGGTCGAGCACACGCCTCCCTCGACTTTCTCGCGGATCAGGAGAGACAACAAGCTGGGTGTCCGGACCGCCTTGTCATGACGGATGACGACGGTGGTGGCGCTGGCGCCGACACTGATGCCACTAACGACACCGACACTGAGACTGGCGCTGATGATGTTCCTAACTATAGCACGGAAGCTGGGACCTCCCAAGTCAGTGAGGGAAAGAAGGAAAAGAGGACACGATGCCCAAATGAGCTTGGCACTGGAAGACTGGTGGTCACGGTGGTGCACCCTGACGAGTTCGAGCCAATAGAGTCGCGAGAAGTGGCAGCGTGTTACGGCAACCAACTAGCATGCATGCTACAGGATACCGCTAACATCAACACCACACAAATACGGAAGAATGAACATTTGAAGAGGCTGATTCTAACTAGGTTGCACGCAAGATTCCCGTTCCCCGGTCGGAAGGACGATGTCGACCCATGGGATGATGAGGGCATGAAAAAAATCAACAACAAAGCCCTAGGAAAGTTCAGCAACGCATTGAGCGCTTGGAAAACTAGGGTGAAACGGGCGATTCAAGTAGACCATGAAACCTACGCTGAGATTGTTGCAGACAATCCGAAAATTATGATAGAGGACTTTTAAAGGTTCAAGGAGACTTGAAACGAAGAAGCTGCCAAGGCCAGGTCGGAGAGAGGCAAGTAGCTGCAGGCAAAGAACATGGGGAACCACCGCCTTGGAAGTCATGGTTACATGGGAAAGAGGCCCGTGTGGGCTAAGGAGGACGCAGGACGTGAACGTAAGGGGATCCTAGACCCATTGGCTGAGTTCACCAACCAGCAGGAGCACGAATTCATCAGGGCCCGATTCTCGTGGGACCCCAAGAAAAAGATTTTTTTTTCACCGATGGGCCGACTAGGGAATTCATGAGAATACTGGTAATTATCCTTTTACCACCTTACATATTAGGTTTTGATCAACGAAGTCTACTACATTCTAGTCGCATTCGTAAATGATTCACGGTCCATTTTGCAGAGAGACCAACACAAGCTTGCGGTCGAGAGTGACTTGTCGACTCAGTCGACTCAGTCATCGGCGAAGTGGGACACTCCTTTCAACCGGGCCATGAACATAATGATGGGACACCCGCCCGGCCAGCAGCCACAATATGGACGTGTGCATGGCGCCGGGGATGGCACCACATGGAAGTACTATTATAACAAGGACCCCGAGGCCAAAAGACAGAGAAAGAAGTTCAGTCAAGTGACTATTGACGAGAAGGTGGCGCAGGCGATGGAGAAAGCAAAAGCTGAGACCAAAGCTGAGATAATCGTTGCCTGTAGTGATGATATGGTGGCTGCCTTTACAAGCATGATTCCAACAGTGGTCACATGGGTGCAACAAAATCCAAATGCACCACCAAGTGATTTTCCCATGCCCAGCTTCACCGGGAACAACTCTATGAACACCGCAGCCATACCCATACCTAGTATGGCAACCGCACCTGCAGCTCCTCCAGCACCTGCTCCTGCACCCAGCTCTCACAGCAGCTCTAGCTCCGTCTCTGGCTTGAATGTTGGGCCGTCGACATTGGCTGAGCTCGACGCCCTCACGGTAAATACGCGTCGCACCTTCATTAACTCAACTAATTAATTAATCTTCAGTTGCCGTTCTTTTTGGATCTCTGACGCCGCACATATATGTCTTTGTAGGCCGACTCCACTCCATGCACCCTCCTTTACAACATGAAGGGCGGGTTGGTGGATGTGCGGAAGGGTACTATAGTGAAGCCTAAGGATCGATTGTTTCACCGTCGGTAGATGCCTGATAACGCCTTAAGGGTCTCCATGGTGAGTGTGAAAGCGGGCTACGAGGGTCTTCCTCGTCCGATACAAACCGATGGAGAGGATGATGAGACCCCCACGCAGCTTGGCCAATGCAAAAATTGGCCGATCATGTGGCCGAAAAATCTACTTCATGTCGAGGTGGTCGGGAGCACACCAACGGGACCTCAGGAAGGTATGACCACAACCCCTCCTACACAAGTACAACCATTGTCTGTGTTGCTTGCTGAGATCGAGAGACACGAGGAAGGAGGGCCAACCGTTCCGGCAAATAATGCCATCTTCCCCATGGAAGAGGATAGGGATCCTGACATGGAGGAGGCCGATGACCCTGACCAGTATTTCAATACTGCCTTTGACAACGAAGTAACAATGAGTCAACCATATGAATATGAGATGCATGTACCAGAGCCAGAACGTCCTCGGGAGTGCAAGAAGTCTTTGTTCATGCAATCCTCGCAGGACACGCCTCCAGATGATGGTTCCACCCAAGCTCTACTTAGCCAGAGTCGTCCAATGCTGAGCCCGCAACACTAGGGGTGGTGCTCAGGGAGGGTCTGATAGACCCACCAGCACCTCAGCCCACCAAGAAGAAGCAGAGGAAGAAACCGATGGTGAGAAAATCCAATAAAGCTGGCAATGTTGGTTCTAGCAGCCAGCTGCCTTCGACCAAGGTTGACAGTGTACCGATGAAACATGTGCCATTAATCCATGTCGCGGGAGAGCGAATGGTACCAGCGAATGCACTAGCTGCCATAACAGGGGATCTTAGGAGACTCCATGACCATTTGCTTTCGACAGAGAGAAGCCTCCTCGCCTCGGATGATCCAGGATACCCACTTTATACGGTTCATGTGCCAAGCAGTTGCAAGATGTACGTCCACACATGCCCCACGGACCTCTTCTTCCTGAGGTTTGATTACATCTTCCAGATGTTTCAAATGAGGACACTCGATTTTACCTTCGTCCGCCTGTATGCGCTGCACATGAACTACATCGTCAGGAGTGAGCAAGTCACCGGTCTTGCGGTCGCGGACCCATACTACATGCATGAGGGCTTCTTGTCAATCAACGACGCCAACCGTCAATATGCGAGTCAGTACATCGAAGACTTCTTGGTCAGCAATAAGGACAAAGAAACGATTCTCCTACCTTATCATCCCGGGTAAGTCATCCGTGGATAGCGTTATAACACATACATGCATTTCAATAGTTACTTTGCATGCATGGAGGCTAACTTGATCGTGTATTTTGCGCAGCGGGGTGTGTCATGCCATTCTCATTGTTCTTTACCCGCGTTACTCCCGCGCTCTATATTTGGACCCATTGAAGAACATAGAGAAGAAAGATTACACACACATAAAGCATGTTTTGGACAGAGCTATGCTGGGCTTCAGCATGCGGGGTGGCTACATCCAATGCAAAAAAACAAATAAGGCCGGTCTTTGTTTCAGCCACAAGATTGACTTCTGTTGCATCCAGCAACTGGCAAGAAGTGCGAATGATGGATTCTACGTCATCTATCTAATGATGGAGTGCAGAAGGAATGTGCAATCACTTTGCATGAAATCTTCATCTGATACCCATATCCAGAGATGGGCCAAAGCCTTTGGAGCCGTGTTGGATAATCAACTTCGAAATGATTTCTACCGGATCCAGCAGGAAATTGCGTCCATCATCATGAAAGATGTCCTCGAAGAGAATGGGATGTTCTACGGCGGCCCAATATCGCGAGTTGACATCCGAACCCGCATTGCCCTACAGCGTCAGGACATGACGCCTTTCACTAAGCTTGGTGACACCCTTCCGGATATGGACAGATGGGAAGAGTGCACTGCTTAAAAACAATGTGTCTGTTTAGTTACTTGTTGCTTTCTGTATGACAAAACTTTGAATGTCTCAATGTATGATGAAACTATTAGATGTATGGTGCCGCGCTCTAGTTAATTACTTTGGGCACAATGAAATTTGTTAACTATGTTTACTATATATGTTGCTTCTATTTCATAACCGTTTCGTTCAATTCGCTTCATTATATATGTGTGTGTGTGTGTGCATCTCTGACAGGTATATAGATCAACGATGGCGAGGAAGTGGTATGCCGTGTATGTAGGGCATGTTCCGGGTGTGTATGATGAGTGGCCACAGTGTCAGGCCCAAGTCTCTGGTTTCTCCGGCGGAAGCCAAAGCTAGTTACTTGAGATTCATAGCACAACCGGGCATTCAGAACCAGCGCTGCTGCAAAAACTACTACATAATACCGGTTTTGATCATCGTGATCGCTCTTATCTTCTATGCGGTCATATCATAGTCTACATAGATGATGAAACATGAGTATGTGACCATGTAGTTGCATGTATTGAGAACTTGTAATGACTTGTAACACTATTTTGAGACATGTGTTCGTCCATGATTGATGATGATGAGATACTTGAGACATGTCGAGACTTCTAATAACTTTGGCTCATAGATGACTCACTTGCTTTTCAATGAATATGCATGTTATTGTATAAACGGTGGATCTGTTTAATTGTGTACAAAGCCAAAACGCAAAAAAGATACAAGAGTTAGCAGTGGTGTGGGGGTAAACATTACCAGTAGCACTCAAGTAACAGTTGCGCTGGCTAGTGCCACGCGCTGTAGATAATTACCAGTAGCGCTGGTTGGAAGCGCGCCACAGCTAGCTTTATGTACCAGTAGCGATGGGCCAAACAAGCGCTACTGCTAAAAAATAGCTGTAGCACCGTAGCAGTAGCGCGCCTGCCCGCGCTACTAATAGCAAAAAAACCAGCCCTACTGGTAAGGGTTTTCCTAGTAGTGATAACGTGTGCTTGGTCTACCACATATGCCATGCCGACATTAAATGCCAAGATTTTAAGAACTTCCTCAAGGATGAAAGAGTGAAATTTGTTACTGTAGACTTTAGGAACGACAGGAGTGTCTTGGGATGGATAGGCCTTGTTGTAGGCCAGCTCTTCGATCTCTAGAAGGCAAACCTCGTGTCCTCCTCTCAGCCTTCAATGCTGACCCTGGCAACAACCATGATTGATCCTTCATACGGTCAACTGAAGAAACCTCACCACGAGTTTCCTCATGCATGGGAGTCAAAGACAATAGATGTAGATCACATCCTGTACACAGCAATGGATGCCTACCATTGTTTAAATGTCTATAAGGGTTGGATGAAGAAGCAGAGCCCAGTGTCTGGTTCAAGCAAAGAAACGTCAGCAAAGAGGAAGAGGAAGAGGGACGAGGACGAAGTCAAGGACATGGACTCGGACTCCGAGTAAGGTGGCAGTGCTGTCGCTCATGCTGGTTCTACTGTAGTGTTAAGCAGACTAGTTGCTTAGTTTTATTTCAGGGGTGTGTTGTGCTGAGCCCCCAGCAGAACTATGTTGATGTTCTTTCTCGTTATTAGAATTCTTTAGTACATACAGTAGTACTAGTATGTCTTACTGTTGTTCTTCTTGTAGTTGGTACTACTGCTCGTATCTTCGTGTTCCTACTGTACTTAATACTACGTACTAGTAGTAAATTTGGGTCAGTCGATTTGTGAAAGAAGTTCGACGGAGCGAAGGAAGAAGACGGTAAAGAAGCTACCCCAGTATCTATATTAGGGTGGTAGGGCACCCATGATCTATCTTATGAGTGTTGGGTGTGGAATGCAGTTTGCTGGAAAAAATGGATCGTGCTCGGGGTTAAACAGATGGCGGGGTGGGGGTGAGCATGGTGGTGGCAGGCGGTTCAGGGGAGGGCGGGACGGCGGCGGCAGGCGGTTAGGCGTGTGGCGGGCTGGCGGCTCAATGCCTGAGAGAGAAGGTGAACGGTGCATCAATTTCGAAGGTTGAAGAAGCCCTTCTGGCCATCCATGTTGCATCCAACGGCTCACAAGAGTCGACTGACCCAAATTGCTCCTTCAGATTGTAGGATCCACGTGGCATTCAAGGTCTCGAAGGTAGATTCTGCGTCCGCACCCGGTTTGTGGGCTCGGCGCGGGCGCGACCGGCTTCCGCCCCGACAGCCACCATGCAGGCCTCCTTCGCGTGTGTGAGACGATAATGACACGCTAGCTCCTCCTCGCCAGTGTGCTGGACCACGCGCTTGTCCTCCTCTTCGTACATTGCATGCATAGACGCAGCTCCACCAGCTGCTCGCGTGCTTGGCAGCACGGCGGCATCGCGAGAAGGGACTGTAGATGACGTGAGCAGGCGAGCCTTCGGCTTCATGCCATAGGGATGGCGGGGACACGACGGTGATGGGCGAGAAATGATTGGACAGAGCAGGCGGGCATCGACATGAGCAACAGCGGCGGCGGCATATTGATGAGTGCGCGTATGGGAGCTTAGTTTAGTTTTATATAGGGTTGGTCAAACTTAAAAGAACACCATACTAATACACGTAAACATTAGACTAAGGCAACGCTTATATTAGTTACCACAACAATGATACGAATCCTGTGCAAGCGCGCGCACTGTGTCCGCGCGGTCGATCGAACGGTTTGTCACTATGTCGCGCTCGAAGGACATCCACCAAACCTTTTTGTATGTGAAAACAATCACCGAATATTACTCAATTTTTTTTTCCTGGAAAAGTTCTTCATGCTACAATATTTCCATATATTTGAATTTCGCTTCAGTTCGTGTTTATTTGGATTTGGACGTTTTAGGTGTGCCCTAGTTTTTTTAATACTGATTTTGTGTGTGTGACTGAGAGAGAACATGTGTATGTGTCCATATGTGTGTTGTGGCGGAAGGTCCATGTGGAGACGGTGTGCGTGTGATAGAGACATAGAGAGGTGTGAATGTGCAAATGATCATGCATGAGTGAGACATGGAGAGATGCCGATACATTGTGTATACATGAGAGAATGGTCTTCTATTTGTACTTGTGTGTGTGGGAGAGAGAGAGAGAGAGGGGGGGAGAGAGGAGCATCCGTAACACAACAACCATCTCTCTTGATTCGTCCGTCCCTCGCATGATTGCATGTAACACATGCATCAACGCACACATTTGGCAACCTGACCCGGCCCCTGCCCACCTCAAGGCCCGCACATCGCTCTCTATCTTGCACACACAATATCTTCGTGAAAACCCTATTTAGAAGGTAGCTTTTCGTCACATACACAAACATTATCTCCATAGGTTTGATTTCTATCAATATCACACACACACACACACACACACACACACACACTGCACACACACTGCCCCCTCCCCCGAGCACACAATTCATCCCCATCCAAGGTTATATGGCGACCACTCTCTCTTGTGCTTCTCTGCACCCCAGCATGCACACCACCTCAATCTTCAAAGAGGGCATCGAGGAGATCGAAGATGGGGACCACACTGCACTAGAGAATGTGGGGACATTTGGAAGCAGGATGATGTGACGACGGCTGGGTGACTCCTCCCTCCCTCTCTCCCGCACAAAATTACCAATCCCTCTCTCTCTCTCCCGCACAAAATTACCAATCCCTCAACCCACGAGATCCTTCCCCTCTCGTCCATGTTTTTCCAGCTCTCTCATACCTATTGTCTCTTCTCCTTCCACGTGTACAAAATCCGGATGCACACGCATCTCACATATATTACATGTCTCCATCTTTCTCACAGACCTAACTTCTTCCTCTCTCTCTCTCTTTCTCTCTCTATCTCTCTCTCTCTCTCTCGTTAGGTTTGTCTCCTACTCTCTCGCCCACATACATACAATCTTTCCTGCCCTATCTGCTCCATCTTCGCAAGCTTTCTCCACACATTTCATTCACACATTGGGATGTGTTCAAAATGTTGCTTTTATAATGGATCATGCAGAGTTATGGTTGGTTTTGTTGCATCCTACAAAGTATCAACTATGAAATGCATTTAGATTTTCATTTGACTGGGATTATGTGAGTTTGTGCATATTGTGAAGTATTATAGACCTCTTATACATCTTGGAATTCAACAATAATTCTAACTACTGAATTGCATAAACCATTACATTCGAAGTCAGTAGCCTAATATATTTATTTCATGATTACAACAAATGATTAATTCACTAAAAACTAAGAAAACAAATGTATACTCCCTCCATTTTTATTTAAGTCGGCGTCTTAGTATTGGTCAAAGTCAAGTTTTGTAAACTCTCACAAAGTTTATAACAAAAAATATTAACATGTACAATAACAAATAAATACCAATAGATTCATTATTGAATGTACTTTCACATCATACATATTTGTTATGGTAAATGTTTATATTTTTCTATAAACTTGGTCAAACTTTAGGAAGTTTGACTTCGGTCAAACCTCATATGCAGAGTTAATAAAAACGGAGGGAGTACTAGTAGTTACTACTCGCTAGTTGCTTAGCCCAATCACCCAACACGCCACATGGGGAGTTTAGTGTCACAAAATTTTGAGGCCGGCGGGAAAATCTCCCGCAACCCTGATTCGAGTAGTGTGAAGTTACCATCATGCCCTTCGAAACAGGCCTACAGATGACGCTTGGTAGGGGGCTATTTTGGTAACTTCGGGTTCACCCTACCCAGCCAACCCCACCACGGCACCCAGAGTAATACACCTGAATACTCACCATTTTCTATCCCCGCCGAAAAATAGACTTCTCCACGGCACCGCAGCCTTCGTGCTCCTCCCCTTCTACATCAGCGCACTCGTCCACCGCAGTGCATCTGCCTCGTAGACGACGTCATACGCCGCACTGGAGCCGGTCCACCGTCGTCATCGTACACGGAGCCTCTTGGCCGGCACCATCTTCCACGGTCTTGGATCTGCTTCCCGGAAGCCGACGCCAAGTGCAGAAGCACCACCGTCATGGACAGTGAACCGACTCCCGTTGCCGACCATGATGCACAGAGGCTGTTGCGACCATCATACTCCTCCTTGATTGGTAATGTGTGTATTGAATCTCTTAGCAGTACATGTGCAGTTCCAATTTTGTTCATACCTACCCTTCAAATTTCCTGGTTGCTATTGTTCCCGTAAAAGTAATTGGTTATAGCCTCCATTGCTCCTGTATCGCGCTATGCTTGGCTAGGTTCTTCATCTGCAACCAATAGTGTGGCAAATGATGGACTTTTTTAGAACTAGCAAGATGCCCATGCGTTGCATGGAACATCAGGATGCATTTGTATGAGTAGTTTATCGTGTGGGAGAAAAGGATGAACGAGGGAATGCCTTATTTGCAAATGTGGAGAGGGGTGTGGGTATCTTTTGCAAAATTGCCATAGTTTCTCCTATCCATCAGATATAAATCGGACGGCCTGTTTTGCTGGATGGCAGGCACACCATCATCACCAACTCTATTTTTCATAAGAGTATATAAGAGTAGATAGTAGAGATAGAGAGTAGAGAGTAGAGACATAGATAGTTCTCAGCATAAATATAACATAGATAGATAAAAAATAGGTAGTTCAACTACTCCTCGTCGTCTGACTCCTCCTCGGTGATGTCCTCCTCCAACGTCTCAATGTGGGCGTCAAGATACCGATCATCGTCGGATTCCTATGGCACCGCTGCTCCTAGCTTCATGTTGAATTGAGAGGCCGCTTTCCGTGTACGCTTGTCCTCGCAATAGGCGGCTCGCTCCACCCTCCTCTTCTCCCTCTCTGCCCTCCTTTGCGCATAGAACTCGCACTCGTTGATGATGTCCTATGGGAACCGGGAAGCGTTGGCGCCACAACGCCATGCCTTCCTTGTCCATCTCGGCAATGACCCTCCGGTTGTCGTGATGATCCTCGTTGGTGATAAGCCGCAGCGGAGGCGCAAGCTCCTGCGTCAGCACATTCGGGAAGTTCAATGTTCTATGAGGCCACCAAAGGTGCCACGCCGCTACATCCTACGCGCGGGAGGCCTCGTGGGCGGTGTTGAAAGTGCCGAGGTCGAGGTGCATCCTACGGAACCGGATCTCGGTAGAGAAGCCACCGGAGGGGCGCGTGCAGACACCACGGTATCCCCAAGTTTCCCAGTGACATGGCAACATGGTGGCGCGGTGGTAGTGAGGTGAGAAAGAGTGGGAAGAGAGCAGTGGCGAGGCACAGAGCGGGAGAGAGCGATGGCAAGGCACAGAGCGGTGGGAGGGCGTTGGATTTTATAAAGTGCGTTGGATGCCGCGCGCCAAAACCGGCGCGTGCCCAGCCGCTTTTTCCTGCGTGCGCGCGATCCTTTCCCGACGTCCCTACGATCTCTACTCTCTTCTCTACTCTTATATTTATATTTATCTCTACTTCTCTACTCTTATAAAAGATAGAGTTAGTGATGATGGTGTGCTTGCCATCCTGCAATATGGCCGTCTGATTTATACCTGATGGATAGGAAGGAAACTATGGCAATTTTGCAAAAAGATACCCACACCCCTTTCCACATTTGTAAATAAGGCCTTCCCTCATTCATCCTTATTTCTCACATGGCAGATGAGTGCTTTAATTTTGCCCACAAGATGCGTGAGTATTACTATATTTTTCTTGCCATGTTGAGATTTTAAAACCATGAGTGCGAACATGCAGAGGAGCAATTGATACGTCTCCAACGTATCTATAATTTTTGATTGCTCCATGCTATATTATCTTCTATTTTGGACATTATTGGGCTTTATTATCCACTTTTATATTATTTTTGGGACTAACCTATTAACCAGAGGCCCAGCCCAGAATTGTTGTTTTTTGCCTGTTTAGGGTTTCAAAGAAAAGGAATATCAAACAGAGTCCAAACGGAATGAAACCTTCGAGAACGTGATTTTTGGAACGAACAAGATCCACGAGACTTGGACTCTACGTCAAGCAACCAACTGGGAGGCCACGAGGTAGGGGGCGCGCCTACCCCCCCCCCCAGGCGCGCCCTCCACCCACGTGGGCCCCCTGTTGCTCCACCGACATACTTCTTCCTCCTATTTATACCTACATACCCCAAAACGATCAGATACAGAGCCAAAACCCTAATTCCACCGCCGTAACTTTCTGTGTCCATGAGATCCCATCGTGGGGCCTGTTCCGGAGCTCCGTCGGAGGGGGCATCGATCACGGAGGGCTTCTACATCAACACCATAGCCCCTCCGATGAAATGTGAGTAGTTCACCTCAGACCTATGGGTCCATAGTTAGTAGCTAGATGGCTTCTTCTCTCTTTTTGGATCTCAATACAATGTTCTCCCCCTCTCTTGTGGAGATCTATTCGATGTAATCTTATTTTTGCGATGTGTTTGTTGAGACCGATGAATTGTGGGTTTATGATCAAGTCTATCTATGAATAATATTTGAATCTTCTCTGAATTCTTTTATGTATGATTGGTTATCTTTGCAAGTCTCTTCGAATTATCAGTTTGGTTTGGCCTACTAGATTGATCTTTCTTGCAATGGGAGAAGTGCTTAGCTTTGGGTTCAATCTTGTGGTGTACTTTCCCAGTGACAGTAGGGGCAGCAAGGCACGTATTGTATTGTTGCCATCGAGGATAACAAGATGGGGTTTTCATCATATTGCATGAGTTTATCCATCTACATCATGTCATCTTACTTAAAGCGTTACTCTGTTCTCTTGAACTTAATACTCTAGATGCATGCTGGATAGCGGTCGATGTGTGGATTAATAGTAGTAGATGCAGGCAGGAGTCGGTCTACTTGTCTCGGACGTGATGCCTATATGCATGATCATACCTAGATATTCTCATAACTATGCTCAATTCTGTGAATTGCTCAACAGTAATTTGTTCACCCACCGTAAAATACTTATGCTCTTGAGAGAAGCCACTAGTGAAACCTATGGCCCCGGGGTCTATCTTCATCATATTAATCTTCCAATACTTAGTTGTTTTGATTTCCTTTTATTTTGCTTTGCATCTTTATCATAAAAATACCAAAAATATTATCTTATCATATCTATCAGATCTCACTCTCGTAAGTGACCGTGTAGGGATTGACAACCCCTTACCGCGTTGGTTGCGAGGATTTATTTGTTTTGTGTAGGTGCGAGGGACTCGCGCATAGCCTCCTACTGGATTGATACCTTGGTTGTCAAAAACTTAGGGAAATACTTACACTACTTTGCTGCCCCACCCTTTCCTCTTCAAGGGAAAACCAACGCAAGTGCTCAAGAGGTAGCAGCAATGAAGACCAAACACGGGATATTGGGGACATCTTCAAGGAGCGTGGCAAGTTAAAGAGGAGCTGCACCAAACCTGTAAAACGTGCTTTGGCAAGTAACACCCTTTCAATTACTTTCGTTTAGTCTCGTTTTCTTAGATGTGTATTTGTTGTAGTTTCTGTTTCTCTTAGCCTCGTGTTCTTCGATGTGTAATAAGAAGAGTCTTAATCATCCTAATGCTTTCGTTTTTAGCTTGATGTAGGAAGTGGGTGTTCTCACCTTGGAGTCTGTTTTTATATTTTTCCTTTTGAATTCACTTCTTCGAGTCATGTTTATCTAGCTTCTACTAAATGGATCTAGGTTGCTCTGAGTATTGATCTAAAAAAGAAGTAACTTCATGTCAGGATGCAGTTCCTACGAGGAGGGAAGTATGGTCAACCTTGAGATCATGTTTCCAGAATGAGGCTAGATTACACACAAGGTGCCCGTTCCCTAATGATGTTGGATTAGACACAATGTGCAAATTCCTAGATGATGCTGGATTACACACAAGTAAGGTGGAGTCGTCAACTGTTAATGTCCTCGTGGCTCTAGTAAAGGCTGAAAGAAAGCGTGCAGCAGCCCTTGAGAATGTAGCTGAGTTCCTAAAGAAGCAAAAAGAGCAATCAGATGCTCTCTTCACCCAAGCCAAAGAAGAGACGGAAGAAGCCAGAAAGAAGCTAGCAAAGGCAGAGCAGGATAAGCGTCTCATGCTATCTAAAATCGTTGTCATTACAAATTTTCCTGCATAATAGCTAGGTTAAAATGTTTATCCAGTCAACATGCCTGTTCTGATGTCCGTGCATCTACTGATGTGGTGCAAAATAATTTTTTTTCGGGTCATGTAATAACAACAATTACTTTCCAAACAATAACGGACGAAGCATTGGACATGGTATAGTTCACGTGCAAGCCCAACATTCCAAGTTCAACTTGCACATCAAACTCATGTTCACAGATATCTGCACATTCATAGATAATGTCCACAACCATGATTCACTTCAAAGCCAAAAAATGTGAGGAGAGTTATAAATAAAGAAAAACCTCTAGTTCCTACTACCAGTGCGAGCAGAACAAGTCAAGACCATGCGTAATTAGTTATATTTTGGTCATTTTTTGACTAATCGTGAAGAACTTCTGGAAGCAGGTATAATTTCTAATGTCGGCCACTGTTGGGGTCCATGATGTTCTGAGCCAAATCGAGCAACACATCGGGTGTCTATCCTGGCGATGCGGTGGTCGTAGCATTCGTGGGTTCAGAGCGGCGGCGGCTCCCGTGGTCTACTCTTCCTCGGTGTCGGCAGTGGCCGCAAACGTGCTGGCCACCTCCGCCAGCATGCCACGGTTCCGCCAACGTTTTCGTCCGATGGCGCGACCAACCATGGTGCACTGGACACTGTGGTCCCTCGTGTGCCGGCGTGCAGCAACTGGCCACTCCTCTGCGAGCAGGCTTGGAGCGTCGAGTCGATGTACCAGGGGCCAGCTTGGAGTGGTGGCCTCGCCTATAGTACTGATGGCATGGGGCAGGGAGGGAGGTGGGGAAGCGAGTTGCCTGTCTTGTCGGGCACCCAGCCGGCTTTTATGCTGGAGAACTCATCTTCTTGCTCACCGGATGCTATGGAGAGTGTGGAGAAAATGGGGCAAGGAGGATATGGGGAGCAACGGTGTGGTGCGGTTCTTGCCAGGCGTCTGGCCTCGTTTAAATAGCGAGCGGACGAGAGGAGGCAGCCGACATTGTGTTCTAAAATGTCGGTCGGCTCGTGGAAGGACGTGTTGCCGGCACACGCGCGGATTTAATGGAGGCAGGCAGGGCAGTCTGAAGCCGGTTGCATGCGGCGAGGAGGTATGTTCAGCCTCGCCTGCAGCGAGTGGGGCCCTCTTGGCCGGCGCGACGGTTCAATGCCTGCGCTATGAGAGGTCGCGCCTGTTTCAGAGGAATCACTCCCTCCAGTCCTTTTTGTTTGGGTATAACAAAATCTTGTTTTCCATTCACATTTGACAAGTAAAATTCGTGGACAGGCTTTGACCCAAAATACAATGGGGACTAGTAAACCAGGACAGAGGTAGTAGTTATGAATTCCATTTTCGCTCCATACCAATCATTAACGCCCCATTGAAAATCGGAACTCTTACCCCGCTAAAATGATATTTTAAACATGGCTACTCGATCAGTGGCGACTGGCGAGCCACCGCCTCCAGGTTGTTCATCTGTGGTCCCGACCAGCAACTCCTACAGATCAAATTATCACGAGATCTGACTATTCCTACAAAGGTGCGCTCCACCACGTACCCGGCACCCACGCATGCAACAATCGTGCACCTAGGATTTTAGGGTATATTTGTTTACGGTACCTTTATGTAACTCTCATGTGTGCGAGACAGCCAGAGACAGACTTCATGCATGCGCCTCTTCTCTTCGTATATGTACTCCACCGTTTGTCTGGTGTCCAAAAAATTATACAGTAGTAATAACTAGCAATGTGCCAATGCATTGCCACACGATCAAAGTAGATTAATACATATTCACCAATTTTATAGAAAAAAGAGTCTAGTTTTGAAATACGTATATCACTAAAAATATGTTATATTTCACTCAATATATATTCCTTTGGCGGTTTTGATGATATAAGGGAGGAATGTGCTAGTTTTCAAGATTCGAGAAGTGGCATATCTCTTATTTCTACTCTTATAAAAAAAGTTGGCGATGATGGTTGTGGCGCCCAAGACCGATGCGCCAGGTGTCTTCCAGTTATTCGCCGACATTGCCATGTCATTTTCTTGCGTGTTGCATCTTATCATGTAATAATGTGCACTGCATCATCATGTTTTCAAAACTTGCATCTGTCCCAGTCTCCCAGTTCATTTTGTTGTCCGTTCTGAGCCTAGACACACTTGCACGCATCCGCAGCAAGTCCGAAATATTATTTTATAAGTGGCCGGAAAATGTTCTCGGAATGGGATGAAAGTTGGCATGCGGTGTTGTCTTGTTGTCAGTAGGCCGCCTGCCAAGTTTCATCGCGTTCGGAGTCCGTTTGACGCCCCAACGGATAACTATAGCGGCAGTATAGCCGGTCTAACGTCGGGCGTTTTCGGTCTCCAAAAACTGTTGCCGGGCCATCTCTCTCTCTTATCTCCTCTCAGCCTCGCCACAGCCCACCTAGTCCATCCACCTACCCCTTTCGCGTCTGGAGCCGTCCGATGTGATCGCACGGTCCGAAAACCCCTCTTTGCTCAGTGCACAAACCAAAACCCCTCTCGTGCGCGTCCGAAACTGTCCCGGACCCAACCCGAGCAGTCGTGACCGATGGGTCCGGAACATCCCCAAACATCTATAAAACGTCTCAGTTTTCTTAATTTGGACTTCCTAACCTATTTTTTTCAGCCGTCCGTTTTAGATCAAAGGGCTTCCATTAGTCTGCTTTTAGATCCATTTGCTTTATAAACTAGACAAACCCTAAATTCTAGGCACCTTGTCCCATCCTTCCCACTCCGCCGCCATCTTCCTCGGGATCCCTCTCGATCCACCCACCTACCTCCATCGTTTTCCCCAATGGCCCAACCAGCACTCGAGGCTTCCCCTCGATCCAATCCCGCAGCCTCCTCCCGATTCACCAGTCAGCCACCACCATAATCTTCAAATCCATCGATCCACCCAACCACGCGTCTTGGTCCTCCTGTGCACCCCGCCTTCGCCCGTCGTGCCTCATCGGACCAGCCTCGCCGGAGACCAGCGCCATGGAAGCCTCTAGATGGACCCCGGCCTCCTCCTCGCCTCGTCGGTGCACGCTGTCAGGTCACCGTCTCATTTTTCTCCTCCTCCTTTCCCTTTATTTTTCTCTCCCGTCCTCTCTCTCTCTAATCCTTCTCCCTCTCCATGCGTTTGCCTTCTCTGCCAGGATCCGCATCAAGCGCTGGCCGTCCTCAGCCGCCCTTCTCCCTCCGCCTTGCCCTCCTCGCCGGAGTCCCAGCACCACCGCCGCGGATCTTCAGCGTCGCCTCCTCATGCTCGTCCGCCGTCCACTGCTGCGACCAGGAGCGCTGCTACAAGTCTTCGATGTCACCAAAGGGTCCCCAAGCGCCATGGCATGGGCTCGGCCTTGAGGTCCTCAACGCCGCCGTGGCTGCTGCTTGCTCCATCGACGTAGCCACAAGCTCCTGGCGCCGTGCCGCTTCCTTGCTGACCCCATTGACCGGCGCCACCAGCCTCCTCAGCTTCGAAAGCACGCGCGCCTGCCTCCCTTGCCTCGCCACCTCGTCATTACTCCGGCCAACTCCGGCAAGCCGCCGACGAACTGGCCGATCCCCAAGACCCATCGCCGCCCTGCTGCCATATCCCGTTCCTGCCGCCAAGTTCACGCTGCGGCCTCTGCATCCTCTGCTTCGAGCAGGAGGATGAGCGCTCGCCTGGGGTGCGTTGACCGCGTCCAGTTGCATCGACCGCGACCCCGAGCTAGTCTTTTCCCCGCTCGCCCGCCAGGCCTGCATGCGTCCCTCTCCAAGGCCTCGAGGCCCGTTGTGCATCGGAACCTAATAAACTTTATATGTAAAATGCTTAGAATTTTGTGTAGATTAATAATACCAAATTTTCATGCATGTTTAAAATGTTTAAAATGATGGTTGATTTAATTTGCTTAAATAACATGCAAAATGCTTTATTTCATAACTTAATAACCGTAGCTCCAAATTTAATAAACTTTATATGTAAATGGGGTAGAAAAATGCCTAGTTTGACATGGTGTCATTGCTTTGCATGTTTAATAACTCTAAAATTATGTTTAGGGCAGAACAGTACTAACCCTAATATATGCATATGAGGAGTTTCCGGACTTGTTGTTTGTTGTTCCGGCCTCATTTAAACTTGCCTAGTTAGGTAGTTTTATTATGCTTCACCCTCTTGCCATGTTAATCAACATTTAATCTTGTTGGGTACATAAACGAGAGAGAACTAAATAAGTCATGTGGTGTTTTCTTCAATATGCAACTCTGTTGCATATTGAGCTCCACTTAATTTGTAGTGTTGTTTGTTGCACTTTGCCATGCCATGCTTCATTAAACAGGACATGCATCATACTTGGTTGTGCATCACGCCATGTTTATGTGGTGGTTGTTTACTATGTTGTTTTCTTCTTTCTGGTGTTGCCTCTTCGGGTTAGTTCTGATAACGTCGCGTTTGTGAGGATTCGTTCGACTTCGTCTATTTGTCTTCTTCATGGACTCGTTCTTCTTCCTTGCGGGATCTCAGGCAAGATGACCATACCCTCGAAATCACTTCTATCTTTGCTTGCTAGTTGCTCGCTCTTTTTGCTATGCTGTGATACCTACCACTTGCTATATCATGCCTCCCATATTGTCGCGACAAGCCTCTAACCCTCCTTTCCTAGCAAACCGTTGTTTGGCTACATTACCGCTTTGCTCAGCCCCTCTTATAGCATTGCTAGTTGCAGGTGAAGATGAAGTTTGTTCCATGTTGGAACATGGATATTGTTGGGATATCACTATATATATATTGTTGTTTAATTAACGCATCTATATACTTGGTAAAGGGTGGAAGGCTCGGCCTTATGCTTGGTGTTTTGTTCCACTCTTGTCGCCCTAGTTTCCGTCATACCGGTGTTATGTTCCTTGATTTTGCGTTCCTTACACGGTTGGGTGTTATGGGGACCCCTTAATAGTTCGCTTTGAATAAAACTCCTCGAGCAAGGCCCAACCTTGGTTTTACCATTTGCGTCACCACCACCTACTTTTCCCTTGGGAGTCGTGCTCCCGAGGGTCATCTTCAATTTAAGCCCCCCCGGGCCAGTGCTTGTCTAAGTGTTGGTCCGACCTAGAGTCCTTTGCAGCGCCACCTCGGGGAAACTTGAAGGCTGGTTTTAGTTGTATGGAGCGCTCATCCGGTGTTGCCCTGAGAACGAGATATGTGCAGCTCCTATCGGGATGTCGGCGCATCGGGCGGTCTTGCTGGTCTTGTTTTACCATTGTCGAAATGTCTTGTAACCGGGATTCCGAGTCTGATCGGGTCTTCCTGGGAGAAGGAATATCCTTTGTTGACCGTGAGAGCTTGTGATGGGCTAAGTTGGGACACCCCCGCGGGGTTTTGAACTTTCGAAAGTCGTGCCCGCAGTTATGGGCAGATGGGAATTTGTTAATATCCGGTTGTAGAGAACTTGACACTTAACTCAATTAAAATGCATCAACCACGTGTGTAGTCGTGATGGTCTCTTCTCAGCGGAGTCCGGGAAGTGAACACGGTTCTTGTGTTATGCTTGAACATAAGTAGTTTCAGGATCACTTCTTGATCACTTCTAGTTCACGACTGTGCTTTGCTTCTCTTCTCGTTCTCATTTGCGTAAGTTAGCCACCATATATGCTTAGTGCTTGCTGCAGCTCCACCTCATAACTCCTTTCCTACCCATAAGCTTAAATAGTCTTGATCTCACGGGTGTGAGATTGCTGAGTCCCCGTGACTCACAATTTACTTTAAACAGTTGTAGGTGCCGATGATAACCGTGCAGGTGACGCAACCGAGCTCAAGGAGGATCTCGATGAAGACCTTTTCGTTGTTGTGTTTCGTTTCATTTTGATTGGTAGTGGAGCCCAGTTGTGGTGATCGGGGATCTATGCATTTGGGGTTGTCTTTCTTTATTTGGTTCCGTAGTCAGACCTTGATTGTATTCTAGATGATGTAATGCTATATTTATGTATTGTGTGAAGTGGCGATAGTAAGCCAACTCTTTATCCCTCTCTTATTCGGTACATGGGATGTGTAAAGATTACCCCTCTTGCGACATGCCTACAATGCGGTTATGCCTCTAAGTCGTGGTCCGACACGTGGGAGATATAGCCGCATCGTGGGTGTTACAAGTTGGTAATCAGAGCCTTCCCCGACTTAGGAGCCCCCTGCTTGATCGAATAGCTGGCGTTGTTGAGTCTAGAAAAATGTTTTGAGTCTTACAGGATTATATATATCGGAGAGTAGGATTATTTTTACTCCTTAGTCCCTTCGTCGCTCTGGTGAGGCATCCTGACGTAGAGTTTTGACTCTTCTCTCCTCAAATTTGACGAAAAAATTAGGATCACGCGGGTATCTTGGAATTGTTCCAATGGTTTTGTGACGAGAACATTGTTCTTGGTGCCTCCTGACATTTAGGGGTTGTGGCAGTCTCCCGGGGGTTGAGCTCCGAGGTGTTGTCGTCACAATTTTATCGTTGCAGTTCTGGAATACCTGGGTTCGCCGACATCGAAAATCTCCTTTATGCAGTTGTTGGTGAGATACCTCGACGCCACCCGGTACTGGGGTGGGAGTTCGGGAGTATTTCCATAACTCGTATAACGGATGCTTTTTGAAGGTTGAGGTAAATGATTTCCGAAGGTTTCTTGGTTATGTGTTGAAGGATGGATACAGCTGGATGTAGGATTTGTTAGTTTTGGGTGAGATATTATGCTTCCCCTGTATCCCCTACACCTGATTGCATAACCAGAAAGTTTCGGGAGTTTATAAGTGGGAATTCAAGCATCTCCTAGGATATCTTTCCGATAGATGCATGATATGAGATTGGGGTTCGACGTCTAGTGGTCCGCCTATCGACGGTTCGTTTTACAGTGGTCCCATTGTGTCTTAAAGAGTCCTTGGCTATGCTGACTCGGGGACGCTTCGTATGTCATGTGCACTGCCTTGTACATGATGGTGCTATACGATCGAGCCCGTGTGGGCCCCACCACAAAAACTTCGGACGAAATCTCTATCATATGTTTGTTTCGGCTTATTCTGCAAGCCAATCCTTTGTTTTTGTTTTGGTTTGTGGTATTTGAGTTGCTTCAATGTCAAATGTTGATTCCATAACTTCCCTAAGTGGTGTTCTCATACTTCTATGTGAATACCAATCCTTCTTGATCATCGAGGTTGTCATGTCAATTCTTTCCAACCGGTGTGATTCTATTCAAGATGATCCTATCATTATTACCCATTCGCAAGATCCAATCTCAGTTTTTCTCAACGGCCTTCGTTTCATCCATCCCAAGTTGTCTTTGTTTTCCCACCCTCCCACCCTTGTTTCTTCAAAGACTCAAATTTCTTAATCAAGTATTTTACCTTATGGATGTGAAGTCTCTCCATTCTTTTCTGCCAATGTTCTTACCCGGTGGATTCAAGCTTTCCAGTTCATCATTCTTCATTCTTTTCTTCTCTGGTGGATTCAATTCAAGCTTTCCAGATCATATCTTTTTCTCGTTTCAAATATTTTCTCATGCCGGTGCACCCCTTATCATCCACTCCTTGCTATTCATTTGTTCTAGAGTGCTGAAGATATCTCAGAAGATTCATGTTTTCATTTTTAACTATTTGGAGATTATTATATCATTCAAGTCATCTAATTCAACCGGCGCAATCTCTCTTTTAAATCTTTCAATGGTGTTTCTTTTGAGTGGGCCCTAACGACAGGTCTTTTCTTAGGATCTTACCAGACTCTTCTATTTTCCCGGAGCTATCCTCAAATTCGTTTCGAAGTTTGACATAACAATGAATTATCATCAGTCATATGTCTTTCTCCAAGATCTTTCAAATTCTTTTCATCGTTGGTTCAACCTTTCTAATTTTCATTCCGGAGTGTCTCAATGATTCATGGTGGTCTTTCTCATCATCATTATCAACATTTGAAGACCGAAGAAGAGTTTCTCTCAAATCTTGGTCCGTCCTCTCGAAGATTCATAGTTCAAGCTTGATGCCATCCTCTTATAATTGTTTTCAATTGTGAGAATTCTTTTCACCCATCCAAAGCAATTCAAGAGTCTTTTCAGTTTCATTCTTCGAAGGCCATCTTTTCAAATATTACTCATTCTCAGCTTTCAGCTCTCGTTCTCCAAATCTTACCGGTGCAGCATTCAAGTATTCTCTTATCAGCTCGCAATCTCTTCATTCTCATGTATCTAAATCCCCTCAACCATCTTCGTTTATTTGCTAATCCTTCCCGGTATTTCTTCATCTTTTATTCGTTCATTTTTAATTCTTACGGTGGTTCTCCCAAGATTCTTCTTCATTCGTTTATCATATCAATTTATTCGTTGTTTACAATCTTACCGGCAGATCGTTGAAGTCTTTTCTCAAGTTTATGCTATATCTATCTTAACCCTTTTTCTACAAGAATAAGTAGTATGCCAACTCCGTTGCTTGTCATCAAGCTAAAGTGGTGAAGGATACGCATAACATAATTCTTATTTTTGTTTCATCAAAGTGATCTAGTTTCTTCATTCCAGAGTTGTTCATCATGTCACATTTCTCAGTTTGAGATGCTTCATCTTTTCTTTTCTGGAGTTTCAAGTTTTCCGCTTTATCTCGTCGCGAAGCTCCATCTGAATCATCGCAAGGCTTCACCTTATGTTCTCAACTTCTATTTCTTTTAATCATCCTTTTATTACCGGAATTCTTCATGGAGGCTATACATGATGGTTCATCAAGGATTTAATTCCTTCTCGAAGTGCTCATCATGATTCTTTTTAGAGGAAGCTCAAGTATTCTTCATCTTGCATTTCAAAGTTCAATCCCTTCTCCCTTATCTTTTGAGGTGGTGTTATGTTATTCTTGATAATTTCCCTTCGTGTTTCACGATTCAAAAGTTGTCAGGAATGAGATATTTTAAATCCATCAATCTCTTCTTTGGAATTATCTTGGGTTATATTTCACCTAAAGCTTTTCCTAAGGAATGTTGCTATTGGGGTGCTTATCAATAATCCAAGTTTCCTCCTATTCTCGCGATGAAAGACATTTTCATCTCTCCGTCGCTCTCAAGCAAGCAATTGTTTTTGTTTGTGGCAGGTTTTCACCTCAAGTTTTTTTGAGATGTTTTCCATAATCCCTCAACAAGCCTGTTCTTTTCGTTGTTGATTTCCCAACAACTCTGTTCAATCCTTCCTTTTAAGGATCCTATCTCAAATTCATTTGAGGTAGAACATGTTGTTTTCTTCTCTATTCTTTTCATTGCATTCTTTCATTTCTTCCGAAGGGATTGTGATGATGCTCTCTTCACTCATCATCTCGTACTGTGAAGATCATGTTCTTTCCTTTGCTTATCCATTCAACCGGAGTGTCGTGTTTTCATTCGAGCTCTCTCATCTTATCAAGTTTTACCTCCCTTCTCAACCGGAGTGCAGTATGAAATATTCCTTACCCCTTGTGCCATTATTTCATTAGTTTCGGAGGCAGTGTGTTGTTGATCTCATCAAGTATCCTCTCATCTTGTCTAGTTCATGTTGAATTCATTCCATTTACAGTTGGAGTGCTGTCAAATTTATATCATTCTTATTCCTTCTCTATCTTGTTTAACCAGAGTGTTGTGTCTGTCATTCCTCTTCTAACCGGACTCTCATCCAAGTGTTTTCATTTTGCCAAGCTCATATTCTTTACCTTCCATTTCCAATCGGAGTGTTGTCATAATTGATCCTTATCGTTTCTTGTACATCTCGTTCTACCGGAGTGCTTGCATGTACTTCTTGCCCATTGCAACCCTTTTCTTATGTCTTTCTACCTACAAGGTTCTAGTAATGTTCCTTGTTCCTCTTTTCAAAAGGAGTGTTTTCGACTTTGTTCACCTTCTTGTATTCTTTCTCGAATTTGTTCAACCTCACAAGGTTCTTTTGTTTCACTCATTCATCAAAGAAGCAACTTAGTTTTACCTCTCCTCTTCCTTTTCCGTTTCTCTCCGGTGCCATCCTAGATCTCGGGACGAGATCCTCTCGTAGTGGTGGAGTGTTGTGACGCCCCGAGACCGATGCACAAGGTGTCTTCCAGTTATTCGCCGATGTTTCCATGTCATTTGCTTGCGTGTTGCATCTTATCATGTCATCATGTGCATTGCATCATCATGTTTTCAAAACTTGCATCTGTCCCGGTCTCCCAGTTCCTTCCGTTGTCCGTTCTAAGCCCAGACACACTTGCACGCGCCCGCGGCACGTCCGAAATATTATTTTATAAGTGGCCAGAAAATGTTCTCGTAATGGGATGAAAGTTGGAGTGCGGTGTTGTTTTGTTGTCAGTAGGTCGCCTGCCAAGTTTCATCGTGTTCGGAGTCCGTTTGACGCCCCAATGGATAACTATAGCGGCTGTATAGCCGGTCTAACGTCGGACATTTTCGGTCTCCAAAAACTGTTGTCGGGCCCTCTCTCTCTCTCTCTTATCTCCTCTCAGCTTCGCCACAGCCCACCTAGTCCATCCACCTACTCCTTTCGCGTACGGAGCCGTCCGATGCGATCACACGGTCCGAAAACCCCTCTTTGCTCAGTGCACAAACCCCCTCTCGTGCGCGTCCGAAACTGTCCCGAACCCGACCCGAGCAGTCATGACCAATTGGTCCGGAACATCCCCAAACATCTATAAAACGTCTCCATTTTCTTAATTTGGACTTCCTAACCTATTTTTTCCAGCCGTCCATTTTAGATCAAAGGGCTTCCATTAGTCTGCTTTTAGATCCATTTGCTTTATAAACTAGACAAACCCTAAATTCTAGGCACCTTGTCCCATCCTTCCCACTCCGTCGCCATCTTCCTCGGGATCCCTCCCGATCCACCCACCCACCTCCATCGTTTTCCCCAATGGCCCAACCAGCACTTGAGGCTTCCCCTCGATCCAATCCCGCAGCCTCCTCCCGATTCACCAGTCAGCCACCACCATAATGTTCAAATCCATCGATCCACCCAACCACGCGTCCTTCTCTTGTGCACCCCGCCTTCGCCCGCCATGCCGGGTCGGATCGGCCTCACCGGAGACCAGCGCTATGGAAGCCACCAGATGGACCCCGGCCTCTGATACGTCTCCAACGTATCTATAATTTTTGATTGCTCCATGCTATACTATCTACTGTTTTGGACTATATTGGGCTTTATTTTCCACTTTTATATTATTTTTGGGACTAACCTATTAACCGGAGGCCCAGCCCAGAATTCTTGTTTTTTTGCCTATTTCAGTGTTTCGAAGAAACGAAATATCAAACGGAGTCCAAACGGAATAAACCTTTCTCGAACGTGATTTTCTTCCCGAATATGACCTAGGAGACTTGGACCCTCGCCAAGGAAGCTTCAAGGTGGGCACGAGGTAGGGGGGCGCGCCCCCCACCCTCGTGGGCCCACCGAAGCTCCACCAACGTACTTCTTCCTCCTATATATACCTACATACCCCAAACGAACAGAGACGGAGCCAAAAACCTAATTCCACCGCCGCAACTTTCTGTATCCACGAGATCCCATCTTGGGGCCTATTCCGGAGCTCCGCCGGAGAGGGCCGTCATCACGGAGGGCTTCTACATCATCATAGCCTCTCCGATGAAGTGTGAGTAGTTTACCTCAGACCTTCGGGTCCATAGTTATTAGCTAGATGGCTTCTTCTCTCTTTTTGGATCTCAATACAAAGTTCTCCCCCTCTCTCGTGGAGATCTATTCGATGTAATCTTCTTCTTTTTGCGGTGTGTTTGTTGAGACCGATGAATTGTGGGTTTATGATCAAGTCTATCTATGAATAATATTTGAATCTTCTCTGAATTCTTTTATGTATGATTGGTTATCTTTGCAAGTCTCTTCGAATTATCCGTTTGGTTTGGCCAACTAGATTGGTAGTTCTTGCCATGGGAGAAGTGCTTAGCTTTGGGTTCGATCTTGCGGTGTCCTTTTCCAGTGACAGAAGGGGCAGCAAGGCACGTATTGTATCGTTGCCATCGAGGATAACAAGATGGGGTTTATTTCATATTGCATGAATTTATCTCTCTACATCATGTCATCTTGCTTAAAGCGTTACTCTGTTTTTAACTTAATACTCTAGATGCATGCTGGATAGCGGTCGATGAGTGGAGTAATAGTAGTAGATGCAGAATCGTTTCGGTCTACTTGTCACGGACGTGATGCCTATATACATGATCATGCCTAGATATTCTCATAACTATGCTCAATTCTGTCAATTGCTCAACAGTAATTTGTTCACCCACCGTAGAATACTTATGCTCTTGAGAGAAGCCACTAGTGAAACCTATGGCCCCCGGGTCTATTCTCATCATATCAATCTCCATCACTTTAATCTTGCTTTGCTTTTTACTTTGCCTTTTACTTTTCACTTTGCATCTCTATACCAAAAATACCAAAAATATTATATCTATCAGATCTCACTCTTGTAAGTGACCGTGAAGGGATTGACAACCCCTAATCGCGTTGGTTGCGAGTAGCTATCGTTTTGTGCAGGTACGAGGGACTTGAGCGTGGCCTCCTACTGGATTGATACCTTGGTTCTCAAAAACTGAGGGAAATACTTACGCTACTCTGCTGCATCATCCTTTCCTCTTCGGGGAAATCCAACGCAAGCTCAAGAGGTAGCAAGAAGAATTTCTGGCGCCGTTGCCGTGGAGTCTACGCAAAAAGTCAACATACCAAGTACCCATCACAATCCCTATCTCTCGCATTACATTATTTGCCATTTGCCTCTCGTTTTCCTCTCCCCCACTTCACCCTTGCCGTTTATTCGCCCTCTCTTTCCCAATCTCCTTCTCCTTCTCCGCCTCTCTTTTCCATTTGCCTTTTTCTCGCTTGCCTTTTTGTTTGCTCCTGTGTTCGATTGCTTGTTTGTCGCGATGGCTCAAGATACTACCAAATTGTGTGACTTCACCAATACCAATAATAATGATTTCCTTAGCACTCCGATTGCTCCTCTTGCCAATACTGAATCTTGTGAAATCAATACTGCTTTGTTGAATCTTGTTATGAAAGATCAATTCGCCGGCCTTCCTAGTGAAGATGCCGCTACTCATCTGAATAGCTTCGTTGATTTATGTGATATGCAAACAAAAAAAGATGTCGATAATGATGTCGTTAAATTGAAGCTATTTCCTTTTTCGCTTAGAGATCGTGCTAAAGCTTGGTTTTCGTCTTTGCCTAAAAATAGTATTGATTCTTGGAACAAGTGCAAAGATGCTTTTATCTCTAAGTATTTCCCTCCCGCTAAGATCATCTCTCTTAGAAACGATATTATGAACTTTAAGCAACTTGATCATGAACATGTTGCACAAGCTTGGGAGAGAATGAAATTAATGATACGTAATTGCCCTACTCATGGTTTGAATTTGTGGATGATTATACAAAAATTTTATGCCGGATTGAATTTTGCTTCTAGAAATCTTTTAGATTCGGCCGCGGGAGGCACTTTTATGGAAATCACTTTAGGAGATGCTACTAAACTCCTAGATAATATTATGGTTAATTATTCTCAATGGCATACTGAAAGATCTTCTAATAAAAAAGTGCATGCGATAGAAGAAATCAATGTTTTGAGTGGAAAGATGGATGAACTTATGAAATTATTTGCTACTAAGAGTGTTTCTTCTGATCCTAATGATATGCCTTTGTCTACTTTGATTGAGAATAACAATGAATCTATGGATGTGAATTTTGTTGGTAGGAATAATTTTGGTAACAACGCTTATAGAGGGAATTTTAATCCTAGGCCATATCCTAGTAATCCTTCTAATAATTATGGGAATTCCTACAACAACTCTTATGGAAATTATAATAAGATGCCCTCTGAATTTGAGAATAGTGTTAAAGAGTTTATGAATTCACAAAAGAATTTTAATGCTTTGCTTGAAGAGAAATTGCTTAAAGTTGATGATTTGGCTAGGAACGTTGATAGAATTTCTCTTGAGGTTGATTCTTTAAAGCTTAGATCTATTCCTCCTAAGCATGATATCAATGAGTCTCTCAAAGCCATGAGAATTTCCATTGATGAGTGCAGGAAAGAACCGCTAGGATGCATGCTTCCAAAGATGCCTTTATTAAAGCGTGTTCTTCCAATTCCTATGAAAATCAAGATGAAGATCTAAAAGTTATTGATGTGTCCCCTATTAAATCTTTGTTTTGCAATATGAATCTTGATGAAACTGAATATGATCTTCCTTTACCTAGAAGGCGTTCTAAAAATTCGGAGTATTTAGATCTTTATGATGAAATTGATGAAAGTGGGATTGAAAGAAATAAAAATCTAGATGTTGCTAAACCCACTATATTGGATTTCAAGGAATTTAATTATGAAAGTTGCTCTTTAATTGATTGTATTTCCTTGTTGCAATCCGTGCTAAATTCTCCACATGCTTATAGTCAAAAGAAAGCCTTCACCGAACATATTGTTGATGCCTTGATGCAATCTTATGAAGAAAAACTTGAGTTGAAAGTTTATATCCCGTAGATTTCATTGTTCTTGATATAGATTGCAATCCTTCTTGCCCTATTATTCCTGGTAGACCTTTCCTTAGAACGGTTGGTGCGATTATTGATATGAAGGAAGGGAATATTAGATTTCAATTTCCATTAAAAAAGGGCATGTAACACTTTCCAAGAAATAAAATAAAATTGCCATATGTAACTATCATGAGAGCCACTTATGGATTTCCTACCAAAGATGGCAATACCTAGATCTATCCTCGCTTTTATGCCTAGCTAGGGGCGTTAAACGATAGTGCTTGTTGGGAGGCAACCCAATTTTATTTTTATTCCTTTCTTTTTGCTCCTGTTTAGTAATAAATAATTTATTTAGACTCTGTTTTGGTTGTGTTTTTTGTGTTTAATTAGTGTTTGTGCCAAGTAGAACCGTTGGGAAGACTTTGGGAAAGTCTTGTTGAACTTGCTGTAAAAAACAGAAACTTTAGCGCTCACGAGAACTGCTGTCATTTTTATTTGGAGAGTGATATTTAGTTAATTATTTTTTCAGATGATTAATAGATAAATTCCTCACGTCCAGCAATTTATTTTAGAATTTTTGGGGTTCCATATCTTGTGCTAGCTACAGATTACTACAGACTGTTCTGTTTTTGACAGATTCTGTTTTTCGTGTGTTATTTGCTTATTTTGATGAATCTATGGCTAGTAAAATAGTTTATAATCTATAGATAAGTTGGAATACAGTAGGTTTCACACCAATATAAATAAAGAATTAATTCATTACAGTACCTTGAAGTGGTCTTTTGTTTTCTTTCTCTAACGGAGCTCACGAGATTTCTATTGAGTTTTGTGTTGTGAAGTTTTCAAGTTTTGGGTGAATTCTTTTGATGGATTATGGAACAAGGAGTGGCAAGAGCCTAATCTTGGGTATGCCCATGGCACCCCCAAGATAATCCAAGGACACCAAAAAGTCAAAGCTTGGGGATGCCCCGGAAGGCATCCGCTCTTTCGTCCACTTCCATCGGTAATTTACTTGGAGCTATATTTTTATTCACCAACATGATATGTGTTTTGCTTGGAGCGTCTTGTATTATTTGTGTCTTTTAGTTTTAGTGTGACACAATCATCCTTGCTGTACACACCTTTTGATAGAGCCATACATGAATTAAAATTTGATAGAATACTCTATGTGCTTCACTTATATCTTTTGAGCTATGTAGTTTTGCTCTATGTGCTTCACTTATATCTTTTGAGCGTTATAATTTTGCTCTATGTGCTTCACTTATATCTTTTGAGCTATGTAGTTTTGCTCTATGTTCTTCACTTATATCTTTTGAGCGTTATAATTTTGCTCTATGTGCTTCACTTATATCTTTTGAGCTATGTAGTTTTGCTCTATGTGCTTCACTTATATCTTTTGAGCGTTATAATTTTTCTCTATGTGCTTCACTTAGATCTTTTAAGAGCACAGTGGTGGATTTGTTTTAAAGAAAATATTGATCTCTCATGCTTCACTTAAATTATTTTGAGAGTCTCTTAATAGCATGGTAATTTTCTTAATAATAACATGCTTGGTATTCAAGATTTGTGAAACTTTCTTTTGAGTGCATTGAATTCTAAGAAAAGATTGAAGCATGATAATTGTTTTGAGATATGGAGGTGGTAATATTAGAGTCATGCTAGTTGAGTAGTTGTGATTTAAAGAATACTTGTGTTAAAGTTTGTGATTCCCGTAGCATGCACGTATGGTGAACTATTATGTGATGAAGTCGGAGCATGATTTATTTATTGATTGTCTTCCTTATGAGTGGCAGTCGGGGACGAGCGATGGTCTTTTCCTACCAATCTATCCCCCTAGGAGCATGCGCGTAATACTTTTCTTTGATAACTTCTAGATTTTTGCAATAAGTATATGAGTTCTTTATGACTAATGTTGAGTCCATGGATTATATGCACTTTTTCCCATCCTTCCACCATTGCTAGCCTCTCTAATACCGCGCACTTTTCGCCGGTATCATACACCTACCATATACCTTCCTCAAAACAGCCACCACACCTACCTATCATGGCATTTCCATAGCCATTCCGAGATATATTGCCATGCAACATTCCACCGTTCCGTTTATTATGGCATGCTCCATCATTGTCATATTGCTAGCATGATCATGTAGTTGACATCATATTTGTGGCAAAGCCACCGTTCATAATTCTTTCATACATGTCACTCTTGATTCATTGCATATCCTGGTACACCGCCGGAGGCATTCATATAGAGTCATATTTTTTTCTAAGTATCGAGTTGTTGAGTTGTAAGAAAAATAAAAGTGTGATGATCATCATTTTTAGAGCATTGTCCCAAGTGAGGAAAGAATGATGGAGACTATGATTCCCCCATAAGTCGGGATGAGACTCCGGACGAAAAAAAAAGAGGCCATAAAAAAGAGAGAAAAGGCCCAAAAAAATGAGAGAAAAAGAGAGAAGGGACAATGTTACTATCCTTTTACCACACTTGTGCTTCAAAGTAGCACCATGATCTTCATGATGGAGAGTCTCTCATTATGTCACTTTCATATACTAGTGGGAATTTTACATTATAGAACTTGGCTTGTATATTCCAATGATGGGCTTCCTCAAAATGCCCTAGGTCTTCGTGAGAAAGCAAGTTGGATGCACACCCACTTAGTTTCTTTTGATGAGCTTTCATATACTTATAGCTCTAGTGCATCCGTTGCATGGCAATCCCTACTCACTCACATTGATATCTATTGATGGGCATCTCCATAGCCCGTTGATACGCCTAATTGATGTGAGACTATCTTCCCCTCTTTTTGTCTTCTCCACAACCACCATTCTATTCCACATATAGTGCTATATCCATGGCTCACGCTCATGTATTGCGTGAAGATTGAAAAAGTTTTGAAAAAGTTAGAGTATGAAACAATTGCTTGGCTTGTCATCGGGGTTGTGCATGATTTAAATACTTTGTGTGGTGAAGATAGAGCATAGCCAGACTATATGATTTTGTAGGGATAACTTTCTTTGGCCATGTTATTTTGAGAAGACATAATTGCTTTGTTAGTATGCTTGAAGTATTATTATTTTTATGTCAATATAAACTTTTGTCTTGAATCTTTCGAATCTGAATATTCATATCACAATTAAGAAGATTTGCATTGAAATTATGCCAAGTAGCACTCCGCATCAAAAATTCTATTTTTATCATTTACCTACTCGAGGACGAGCAGGAATTAAGCTTGGGGATGCCTGATACGTCTCCAACGTATCTATAATTTTTGATTGCTCCATGCTATATTATCTACTGTTTTGGACTATATTGGGCTTTATTTTCCACTTTTATATTATTTTTGGGACTAACCTATTAACCGGAGGCCCAGCCCAGAATTGCTATTTTTTGCCTATTTCAGTGTTTCGAAGAAACGGAATATCAAACGGAGTCCAAACGGAATAAACCTTTCTGGAACGTGATTTTCTTCCCGAATATGACCCAGGAGACTTGGACCCTACGCCAAGGAAGCTTCGAGGTGGGCACGAGGTAGAGGGCGCGCCCTATACCCCCAGGCACGCCCCCCACCTTTGTGGGCCCACTGAAGCTCCACCGACGTACTTCTTCCTCCTATATATACCTACGTACCCCCAAACGAATAGAGACGGAGCCAAAAACCTAATTCCAGCGCCGCAACTTTCTGTATCCACGAGATCCCATCTTGGGGCCTGTTCCGGAGCTCCGCCGGAGAGGGCCGTCATCATGGAGGGCTTCTACATCATCATAGCCTCTCCGATGAAGTGTGAGTAGTTTACCTCAGACCTTCGAGTCCATAGTTATTAGCTAGATGGCTTCTGCTCTCTTTTTGGATCTCAATACAAAGTTCTCCCCCTCTCTCGTGGAGATCTATTCGATGTAATCTTCTTCTTTTTTGCGGTGTGTTTGTTGATACCGATGAATTGTGGGTTTATGATCAAGTCTATCTATGAATAATATTTGAATCTTCTCTGAATTCTTTTATGTATGATTGGTTATCTTTGCAAGTCTCTTCAAATTATCCGTTTGGTTTGGTCAACTAGATTGGTAGTTCTTGCCATGGGAGAAGTGCTTAGCTTTGGGTTCGATCTTGCGGTGTCATTTCCCAGTGACAGAAGGGGCAGCAAGGCACGTATTGTATCATTGCCATCGAGGATAACAAGAAGGGGTTTGTTTCATATTGCATGAATTTATGTCTCTACATCATGTCATCTTGCTTAAAGCGTTACTCTGTTCTTAACTTAATACTCTAGATGCATGCTGGATAGCGGTCGATGAGTGGAGTAATAGTAGTAGATGCAGAATCGTTCTGGTCTACTTATCACGGACGTGATGCCTATATACATGATCATGCCTAGATATTCTCATAACTATGCTCAATTCTGTCAATTGCTCAACAGTAATTTGTTCACCCACCATAGAATACTTATGCTCTTGAGAGAAGCCACTAGTGAAACCTATGGCCCCCGGGTCTATTCTCATCATATCAATCTCCATCACTTTAATCTTGCTTTGCTTTTTTACTTTGCCTTTTACTTTTCACTTTGCATCTCTATGCCAAAAATAACAAAAAATATATTATATCTATCAGATCTCACTCTCGTAAGTGACCATGAAGGGATTGACAACCCCTAATCGCGTTGGTTGTGAGTAGCTATCGTTTTGTGCAGGTACGAGGGACTTGAGTGTGGCCTCCTACTGGGTTGATACCTTGGTTCTCAAAAACTAAGGGAAATACTTATGCTACTCTGCTGCATCATCCTTTCCTCTTTGGGGAAATCCAACGCAAGCTCAAGAGGTAGCAGCCTCCTCCTCGCCTCGTCAGTGCACGCCGTCAGGTCGCCATCTCGTTTTTCTCCTCCTCCTTTCCATTTATTTTTCGCTCCCGTGCTCTCTCTCTAATCCTTCTCCCTCTCCATGTGTTTGCCTTCTCTGCCAGGATCCGCATCATGCGCTGGCCGGCCTGAGCCGCCCTTCTCCCTCCGCCTTGCCCTCCTCGTTGGAGTCCCAGCACCGCCGCCGCAGATCTTCAGCGCCGCCTCCTCAAGCTCGTCCGCCGTCCAGTGCTGCGACCAGGAGCGCTGCTGCCCGTCTTTGATGTCACCAAAGGGCCCCCAAGCTCCATGGCATGGGCTCGGCCTTGAGGTCCTCAGCGCTGACGTGGCTGCTGCTTGCTTGCTGACCCCGTCGACAAGCGCCACCAGCCTCCTCAACTTCGAACGCGCCCGCGCCTGCCTCCCTTGCCTCGCCACCTCGTCGTTACTCCGGCCAACTCCGGCAAGCCGCCGGCAAACTGGCCGACCCCCAAGACCCATCGCCGCCCTGCTGCCATATCCCGTTCCTGCCGCCAAGTTCATGCTGCGGCCTCTGCATCCTCTGCTTCGAGCAGGAGGATGAGCGCTCGCCTGGGGTGCATTGACCGCGTCCAGTTGCATCGACCGCGACCCCGAGCTGGTCTTTTCCCCACTCGCCCGCCAGGCCTGCATGCATCCCTCTCCAAGGCCTCGAGGCCCGTTGTGAGAAGCTCCCCACGCCCTGGGCCTGATCTCCGTTTTGGGCCCAGATCTGTTTTTTTTCAGTTCACCGAATTTGCTAAATATCCAGGGATTTACAGTTTTGCAGTTTAGGCCCCAGGATCATGCATCTAATAACTTTTCACTTGTGCATCGGAACCTAATAAACTTTATATGTAAAATGCATAGAGTTTTGTGTAGATTAATAATACCCAATTTTCATGCATGTTTAAAATGTTTAAAATGATGTTTGCTTTAATTTGCTTAAATAACATGATAAAATGCTTTATTTCATAACTTAATAACCGTAGCTCGAAATTTAATAAACTTTCTATGTAAATGGGGTAGAAAAATGCCTAGTTTGACATGGTGTCATTACTTTGCATGTTTAATAACTCTAAAATTGTGTTTAGGGCAGAACAGTACTAACCCTAATATATGCATATGAGGAGTTTCCGGGCTTGTTGTTTGTTGTTCCAGCCTCATTTAAACTTGCCTAGTTAGGTAGTTTTATTATGCTTCACCCTCTTGCCATGTTAATCAACATTTAATCTTGTTGGGTACATAAATGAGAGAGAACTAAATAAGTCATGTGGTGTTTTCTTCAATATGCAACTCCGTTGCATATTGAGCTCCACTTAATTTGTAGTGTTGTTTGTTGCACTTTGCCATGCCATGCTTCATTAAACCGGACATGCATCATACTTGGTTGTGCATCATGCCATGTTTATGTGGTGGTTGTTTACTATGCTGTTTGCTTCTTTCCGGTGTTGCCTCTTCGGGTTAGTTCCGATAATGTCGCATTTGTGAGGATTCGTTCGACTTCATCCGTTTGTGTTCTTCATGGACTCGTTCTTCTTCCTTGCGGGATCTCAGGCAAGATGACCATACCCTCGAAATCACTTCTATCTTTGCTTGCTAGTTGCTCGCTCTTTTTGCTATGCCGTGATACCTACCACTTGCTATATCATGCCTCCCATATTGTCGTGACAAGCCTCTAACCCTCCTTTCCTAGCAAACCGTTGTTTGGCTATGTTGCCATTTTGCTTAGCCCCTCTTATAGCGTTGCTAGTTGCAGGTGAAGATGAAGTTTGTTCCATGTTGGAACATGGATATTGTTGGGATATCACTATATATTGTTGTTTAATTAACGCATCTATATACTTGGTAAAGGGTGGAAGGCTCGGCCTTATTCCTGGTGTTTTGTTCCACTCTTGCCGCCCTAGTTCTCGTCATACCGGTGTTCTGTTCCTTGATTTTGCATTCCTTACACGGTTGGGTGTTACGGGGACCCCTTGACAGTTCGCTTTGAATAAAACTCCTCCAGCAAGGCCCAACCTTGGTTTTACCATTTGCCTCACCACCACCTACTTTTCCCTTGGGAGTCGTGGTCCCGAGGGTCATCTTCATTTTAAGCCCCCCCGGGCCAGTGCTTGTCTAAGTGTTGGTCCAAACTAGAGTAATTTGCAGTGCCACCTTGGGGAAACTTGAGGGCTGGTTTTAGTTGTACGGAGCGCTCATCCGGTGTTGCCCTGAGAACGAGATATGTGCAGCTCCTATCAGGATGTCGGCGCATCGGGAGGTCTTGCTGGTCTTGTTTTACCATTGTCGAAATGTCTTGTAACCGGGATTCCGAGTCTGATCGGGTCTTCCTGGGAGAAGGAATATCCTTCGTTGACCGTGAGAGCTTGTGATGGGCTAAGTTGGGACACCCCTGCAGGGTTTTGAACTTTCAAAAGACGTGCCCGCGGTTATGGGTAGATGGGAATTTGTTAATATTCGTTTCCCTGTTCAAGAATTCATCCGATTAACCAGTTAACTTGCCGATTAATCCCTACTCATAGGGTCACCGAGTAGCCAATAAACTGAGAAATCATCCGATTAATTGATTAAATGGCCGATTAACTTGCCGATTAGCCTATTAATCCCCTACTCTCTAGCCAACCGAGAAGTTACCAGTTAACAATTTCCTCAACAATGGTTGTAGAGAACTTGACACTTAACTCAATTAAAATGCATCCACCGCGTGTGTAGCCATGATGGTATCTTCTCAGCGGAGTCCGAGAAGTGAACACAGTTCGTGTGTTATGCTTGAACGTAAGTAGTTTCAGGATCACTTCTAGTTCACGACCGTGCTCTGCTTCTCTTCTCGCTCTCATTTGCGTAAGTTAGCCACCATATATGCTTAGTGCTTGCTGCAGGTCCACGTCATTACCCCTTTCCTACCCATAAGCTTAAGTAGTCTTGATCTCGCGGGTGTGAGATTGCTGAGTCCCCGTGACTCATAGATTACTTCAAACAGTTGCAGGTGCCGATGATAACCGTCCAGGTGATGCAACCGAGCTCAAGGAGGAGCTCGCTGAAGACCTTTTCGTTGTTGTGTTTCGTTTCCTTTTGATCAGTAGTGGAGCCCAATTGGGGCGATCGGGGATCTATGCATTTGGGGTTGTCTTTCTTTATTTGGTTCCGTAGTCGGACCTTGATTGTATTCTGGATGATGTAATGCTATATTTATGTATTGTGTGAAGTGGAGATTGTAAGCCAACTCTTTATCCCTCTCTTATTCATTACATGGGATGTGTAAAGATTACCCCTCTTGCGACAAGCCTACAATGCGGTTATGCCTCTAAGTCGTGCTCCGACACATGGGAGATATAGCCGCATCGTGGGTGTTACAATGGTGTGCCTGCCATCCTGCAACATAGGTCGTACGATTTATATCTGATGGATAGGAAGGAAACTATGGCAATTTTGCAAAAACATACCCACACCCCTCTCCACATTTGCAAATAAGGCCTTCCCTTGTTCATCCTTTTCTCCCCCAAGATAAACTACTCATACAAATGCATCTTGATGTTCCATGCAACCCATGGGCATCTTGCTAGTTGTTGCAAAAATACCATGTGTGTTGTGTGTGTGAGAGAGAGGGGGAGAGGAGGAGGACGGAGTGCGTGTGTGACAAAGACACAAAGAGTGTGTGTGCGAGATGTATCAGCTTATGAGGTGAGAGTGTGTGTGTGCACGATCGAGAGGGCGTGTCTCAAGAAGGGACGAAAAAAATACATAGATACAAGGAGCGCGAGAGAGACATGTACGCGATAGTGGAAGCACGAGTGTGCGGGTGTATAAACCTATTTGGAGGCTAGCCGATCAATGTTTGCGAGAGAAATAGGAATCAGGGTGCGGAAGCGAGAGTTTTGTGTGTGTGAAAGAGAGACGGCAGTCGGGATGGGGACTGGAAGCAGGAGTTATGTGTGTGAGAGAGAGGGGGGAGTTTGTCTGATCGGTAAAGAAATGGACAATGTCAGTTTTATAACTGGGATGGAGACAGAAAGGAGACCACAACAAATGGTGTGTCTGCTGGAGAGAGTAATTTTAGTGGTATGAGTCATATCTAGAGAGATATAGGGTGTGTGAGAGAACCCAATAGAGAGAAAGACAAAGTGAAAGACGAGTGAGAGTGTGTGTGGCGGTGAAAAAGAAAGCTTAGGTGACTAGTGATACCAGAGAATGGTAGAGATGTGAGAGATAATGAAAACCATGTAATGTATAACGATAGGGAGAGTGTGACACTTCCCAAGGGAGACGTCGAGAGACCATGTTTGCGAAAATAGAAGAAACATGAAGTGAGCTTGCAGGTGAGCTGGAGAAAAGAGAGTGATATCTACATGAAGGAGCATGCAAGAGAGATGGGCGTGAAAGGAGATTCAAATATTTAGGTGCGCGTATAGAAAATGTCAACATAAAAGGGATTCAAATATTTGAATTCGAGATGATGATACATGTAATTCATACTCGAACCAAAATTGATCTATCAAACATGCATACTCATATGAATTCACGCGCATCTATGTTATTTAATATGTAGACATTACTGATCCATACATTTTAGTAGAACATAATTTGGTTAAAAAATTTGAATTCAACCTTATGCTTTTGAGATCATTGTATTTTTAAATCATATTATATATATAAAGGAGCATAATTCTTTGTTGTGCTTTTGAAAGTATATATAAAAAAATGATGTATATAGAATTTTATTCCAATCGAAAATGGATCATGCCCGAACAAAAATAGAATACAAACTGGATACGAATTGAGTTGGCACAGTTAACGTGAACTCTTGCTCTGCAAAAAATTGAGCGAAGCGGGGAAAGTCGTAGTAACTGCCTGAAACCAAAATCTGCAAGATGGAAATTACTGCCTATCCCTGACACGCAAATCCTATCGGTTCGATTTCTATAGGTCTCGGTAAGGGTAGGTTTGTGATTTCACTCAAACATGGCATAACCGCCTCTCACCCGGATTGATACACTGTGGGCGCAAAGACATAGTGTCTCCTCGGCCGAAATCGACTCCCTCCCTGATTCATACACGGTGGGCGCCAAAACAAACTCTCGTTGGCCGAAATCTCCATCGGCAAATATTCGGTGTATGCGAGATTACCGTCCTATCCCCAATGTACTAATATTGTTGTGATGTAGGAAGTTTTAAATGGGGGCTAAGTTTGTAAATTTCCTCACATCTGAGACAAGCGCGCCTTGAAGACATGGTTCCCCCCTTCCTCTCTCCCTCCATTTCCCCATTCGTACTCCGTTGGCGCCAAAACACTCTCTCCACCCCAGCCTCCTCCGGCTGCCACCCCATCCACCGACGTCCTCCTCCACCATGCCGGAGCTGATACCCCGACGCCGTCATCCATTACAAGAGATCGACCTCTCTCATCCATGGCTTCGGACCAGGATCCTTGCATCCCGTCCGCTCGCTTCATCCCCGCCGTCGTCCACCTTGCCGGCGCTGCTCCTACGACCGTCTCGTCCACTGCGCTGGGATATTTCCCTGCCACCACTGTCTAGCCTCCTAGATCTGCTTCCATGCTGCCGACAGCCATCGCTACCGCAGCATCATCAAATTCTCAGCAGATGCATACACGGCGCCGCACCAGAGGTGGTACTATTTCGTATTTGCTCAACTTATATATCGTTGTAAGAAAATAGATCACCACTGCTTTACTCTAATTTCTTGTCCATCAATTACTTGTTAGTTGGAAGCAAACATTGGTTGCAAAGTTGCCTTTGTCCGGTTTGCACCTTTAGATCTGCCATGGCATGCTCAACACTATACTCGCAATGCTTATGGTTTTCCCCTTTTATATTCCACACTAGTTAAATGACAGTAGACTAAATTTCAAAATTGGATCAGTCGATTTTTGAGAGCTCTCTGGAGTTCACCGGTGCGAAGGAAGGGGCTTGGGTGGGGACGGTGGTTGTGGGGGGGGGCAGTGGTTCGCCGAACGAAGAAAACTCGATGCGGGTGGGGGCGGGGGTGGGGGTGGAGGAGGAACACAGGTGGTGGGGCGGTTCAGGGGGGGTCTGGGCCGGTGGTTCGGTCGGGGCCCGTGTGGTGTTCTGTATGGGAAGAATTAGAGACGAGGAAGAAGAAGGGTTAGGAGACGTAGGATCTTCATCCAACCGCCTGGAATGGTCGATTGACCCAAATGACAAAAGTCATGCAACTTTCATGTAGACATTCCTTTATATTGAGTTCCAGAATCCATGAAGCTAAACAACGTTCCACTCATAATTCCAAACTTGTTGCTCAAATATGAATCTAATATGATGCTGATATTACTAAAACAGATAATGTTTAATTGGTCAGCTAATGTTCCTAATTTTACTTTCGAAAAGCACGTGCACCACATATAGAGAGACAATAGGGAGTTGCATTCTTAATGCACTCTGGTTCATCATGTGTGGGCACTATGCAATGAACATTTTATTTTCCAAAATCTGCTTGCTCTTGTTTACCATGTTCCTCTTCTGTTCTTCTTTCATTAGTACTCTCTCCATTCCTAAATACAAGTCTTTGTATAGATTCCACTGTCGATGTCAAAACCGGCCGATCTCGGGTAGGGGGTCCCGAACTATGCGTCTGAGTATCGAAGGTAATAGGAGGCAGGGGACACGATGTTTACCCAGGTTCAGGTCCTCTTAATGGAGGTAATACCCTACTTCCTACTTGATTGACTTTGATGAGTATAGGGGTTACAAGAGTCGATGTACCTCGAGATCGTGATGGCTAAACCCTAGATGTCTAGCCTGTATGATTTGTCTTAGCCTCTACGGACTAAACCCTCCAGTTTATATAGACACCGGAGGGGCCTAGGGTTGTATAGAGTCAGTTTACAGAGAAAGGAAAATACACATCCAGACGCCAAGCTTGCCATCCACGCAAAGGAGAGCCCCATCCGGACACGGGTGAAGGCCTCCTATCTTGTATCTTTATGGCCCATCAGTCCGGCCCATGCCACATAGCCCGGACGCTCGGGGACCCCCTAATCCAGGAATCCCTCAGTAGCCCCTGAACCAGGCTTCAGTGACGATGTGTTCGGCGCATAGATTGTCTTCGGCATTGCAAGGCGGGTTCCTCCTCCGAATACTACAAAGCAATTGAGAAAAAAAACTATATCCGGTTCTGTATAACAGTTACAACCCTGAACCACAAGGGAAAAATACTTAAGCAAAATAGGTCATGTCTACTGACAGCTTTTTCTAGTGAGACGTTACGTCTGGCCTTATTATTATTTTGAACCGTTTTGTGGCCTCCCGCTTCGCGTTTCGAGGCGCAGCCTCTATTGACACGTCCTGTTGAAGCAGAGATCGTGTCCGCTTATTGTAGGATTCCCATCAATATAGGTTTAGGTAATCCAACCGTGTCGTTTGCATGACCCCTTGGGAATAGGCGAGTTTTAAGGCTTGTGAGGGAGCGCTTGTTATTCGTTGCCTTTATAAGGGGATAAGGACCCATCCTTTTACCCCACGCCTTCTTCTTCCTTAGCCCTTCTGTTCTCGAGCTCCACCGCCCAAGCTTCAATCCTTTCCATCACCACCAGACACTCTAACCATGTCCGGATCCGGCTCTTAAGGCAAATGCCTGGCCTCCTCCATGATGGAGAAGGACATCAAGGAGCTCTACAAGGCGAGGTACTTGACAGCGGAAATCAAACACAGGCTCCCTACCAAAGAGCAAGTCATCCCCACTCCAAAGCCCGGTGAGAGGGTTGCGTTCATCCCTCACTTCCTCCGCGGACTAGGGTTTCCCCTCCACCCCTTTGTTTCTGGTCTCATGTTCTATTACGGGCTAGATTTTCAAGATCTAGCCCTGAACTCCTTTCTCCACATTTCGGCATTCATCGTCGTGTGTGAGGCATTCCTCCGCGTCCCCCCACGCTTCGGCCTATGGCTCAAGGCTTTCAACGTGAAGCCGAAGGTGGTCGATGGGCAGCACGCTGATTGCGGTGGCACCATGGTGAGCAAACTCCCCAAAGTTATCTAGCCCAGGGGGGATTTTGTAGAGACCGTCAAGATATGGCAGCAGGAGTGGTTCTATATCACCAAACCCTGCGGCACCAAGTAGGAGGCCGCCCCTATTTTCATATCCGGACCACCACTGCGGCTTGCATCGTGGACCAACAAGGGTCTGGACTGGGGATCATCCAGCGAGGTGTTGACGCTGCAAAAGCACATCAAAAGTATCATAGAGAAAAACACAAGCCTCACTGACGTGATCCACGTGATGCTCATCCGCCGAACCCTTCCCTGCCAACGCCAGCCTCTCCGTATGTGGGAGTTCAACCCAGTAGGGCCGCAGATCTTGTAGTGGTTCTTCGGCACAACACATGAAGCGATCTGGAAGCTGCTCTTCAAGACTCAAAAGTCGTGGCTAGAGATGTCTAAGGACAGCGGCCTCGACTGCATTCATCCAGCCTCTCCAGTAAGTGCTAAATTTCCAAACATGGCTTAGTTCGTCAATCAAAGGGGTGTATTGAGAATTCCATCCTCTAAACAGGCTGGACAAAGAAGGTGGAGCGAATCAGATGTCCAGCTCCACTTCCCGAAAACCCAGCTGATCCTCTATTAATGTGGATGTTGGTCCCGGCGCCCTATCAGGCGCCGGAGAAAAAGCCCAAGAAGAACAAGGAGGACAAGATGGCCTCCGCCGTAAAGGTACCTCGGACGCAGTGTCCGGAGAAACCAAAACTCACTCCTCCCACGAGGAGGATGAAGATGAAGAGGAGGAGGAGGTAGAAAGCAATTCTCCCCCTAAGGGGAGGAAGAAGAAAAGCGTGGCCTCCAAAGACCCAAGGGTGGAGGCGCCCAAAAGGGGGACAATATCCCTCCCAGACGGCTCGAATTCGGACACCGAAGCCATCCCTGAGTGGCGTCACAGATCGAAGCCCCTTGCCACATCGTAAGTATCCAAGGATGCCTTACATAAGTACGGTCTGTACAACTCTGGTCTAACAAATTGTATGATGTAGTCCGGCCCGCAATCTCCCCCAACAATCGACGGAGGGGAATTCTTTGGATCCGGGGATGATGAAGAACGAGTCGCCCCCGCGAGCCTCCCCGCCTGTCGCCACAGACGACACCGAAGTGTTATCCCGAAAGGCCTCTCCGAGCAATGAAGCGGTACGGGAGGCCACCAAAATGGTGCCAGAGGGTAACGCCTTGGCTGTCGAGAACATGGGGGAAGCAATCCCCATGGAGACTGGCGGCAGGACCTTGACCAGTCTGGCCCCCAGCCAAACATCATTCTGGAAACCCAAGTGGCTCCGGAACCGAATAAGTGACTCCCTTCAGAGGGCGGAGCCCCAACTTCGGCGGCGACCTCCACTAATCCGAAGGTGTCGAACATACTGATGGAGGCACTGCAACGTGCTTCCATCGTGGAGGAGCACCGCACCCTAATGGGTGTGGTGGTTGAAAAGGTTCAGTCTGCCAAGAGCGGGCTGAACGAAACCTTCACTAGCCTGCTAACAGGCTTCGAGGTAGGCGATGTAATATTCTTGGCTGCTTTTCATATGAAAAATATGCCTGTATATAGATAGTAGCCCCTGAGACTCTGTTTGGCTTTTGAAAAGAGGCTGAACAAAGGATCGATAATATTCGCGGGAGATAATGTACTTCTCTATTTTGAGAAGCAGGCTTCACTGTTAGCGGCAACCGTCCAGGCCGCCGAAGTGTCCAAGCTTAAGCCTAAGCTAGGGCTGGCCGATGAGGATCTCGTCCGCATCAACAAGAGGTTTGATGAAACACAAGGTATGTTTCAGAATATCTCGTTCATGCATTTATTAATATGCAGATTCTGAGTCAAAACTCATGCGCTGCTATGTGTATGATTGCAGGCAGTGCTGCTGCGCTTGAGACCCTCAGGGGTGAACTTTCCCAGGCCAAGGAGTAGGCAAGCGTGAACAAAGCTGCCGCTGGTGAAGTGGCCGAGGATTTGAAGTCTGAACAGGTCGTCCTCTGCCAATACGAGGAGCGGGTGACCGAAGTGGAGCAAGCGCTCAAGTACGCCGCCAGCAAGTACGAGTCCCTAGAAGAGAAGAATAAAGCCCAGGCAACCGACCTTGCAAAGGCTCTTCAAGAAGCTGAGGAGGCGCGGGCCGAACCCCGAGCGACGCGCAAGGAGACCAAGCAGGCCGAACAGATAGCAGTTGGTAAGCCCTATCTCTTACAGAGTAAATTTGGCAATCAAAAGTATGCCTTGCTTACTCGACTGTGGAGTGTTCCAGATGCCTTTGCAGATCTTCCGAAGAGTGCCGCCGACGCTGCAGAGTTTTTCCAGGCCTAGGAGGGGCACACGACGGAGAAGCTATTCTGATCACAGATCGCAGCACAGGAGCGCCCAACACTATTGAATGACCAGATGGCGTAGTTGACCGAGCTGCATAGGATGTCCGGGTTGGCCATGTGGGATGTCATAGTCCGGCTGTGGCCAGCCGAACCCGTCCCAAGCACCTATTTCAGCCTGGTGCAGCGACTCATCGACGCGCTGCCCCAAATTGACGCGATCAAGCGGTCGTCATGTATAGAAGGTGCGCGGCTGGCCTTTGCCCGTGTCAAGATGCACTGGGCGAAAATGAAGGCCGCCATCGTGGCAGTTGAGGGTCCGCCCGGAGGCAAGGACCATTGCAAGCCGGAGCGCTATTTTGAAGACATCCTAGAGGGTGCCTACTTGATAGAGGGCCAATGCTCGAAGGATATTATGTTCGAATGAATGTATCTGACCTACCCAGATGTTGTACTATAAACCAAGGCTTTTGTAATATATTTGTGCCTTTTATCTTAAAGTATTTTTCCTCCTGTGCTGCCGTTTTTATCCTTGAGAGTTTGTCAGTCGTCGGCTTCAGCCCCCACGAAGATACTACGGGGGTGTTCAGGATAGCACGTAACCACTCTTGCCCCAGCGTCTTGGTCCATGAAGGAGGTGTCAGTGCGAAGAACCAGGCAATCGGACTATGCAGCTTTATCACTCTCACTTAGCCATAGGAGTTTGACAATGGGACTATAATATAGCCCCTGGTGCGTATGCGGCTATCCGAACTTGGATGCCTTAAGCGCGTGACTGGGAAGAGCCAGCCCTTCGTGTAATACTGAAAAAATCGCAAGAGATTTACATTAAGTCACCAAATAGCCGACCAGCTCTCGCCATACCATGACAGTCAATTTTCGCCTTTATCTACTGAGGTGTTTGACTGGACGAACCAGAAACACAAGCGTAGTAGTTCTCCCTTTACTACCTTAGCCGAACAAGCGCAACGTAAGGTGGTAACCATAGGAGGCGAGCAACCCAACTATTGACCAAAGACATGATTTGGAGCCGATGCATATAATGCCATTTTTGGGACGCCGAAGTATACTATAAAAGTGTTCAGTCTTTTCTTCTTTTTTGAGAAAATAATATATGTGGCTGAATAGCGCCCCTGGCGATTTAAATTGAGCTGAGGTGTATGTGCCAATATGACGCAAAGAGGGAATACACATTAGGAAATAAGCCAATACCGAGTTGGGTTGGGCGAAACTGTTTCCATTATAGTCTGATTGATACGTCAAAACGTATTTTTACAGCGAATGGCATGATTATCGAGGCTATTTTACATGCCCAGAATTTGAGAACAAGGGAAAGCTGTATACATGTCCTAAAAAGGAAAATTTGATCTTGAAGATCCTTTGTACACTCTGCCGCATGTCTGCACAGCTTTTTGCCTTTGGGTAGGATCCTTTGAGAGGATCAACAATCGAGTATGCATAAGGGGCCTAGAAGAGGGCCCTTGGTACCATGGAAAAGTGATGTGGGTTGTGAAGAACCTGAAAAATAAAAATGAGAAGAAAAAGGGAAGGATATGAGGGTCCGAATAGGGTCGAGCCGTATTGTGGACTTTGTTTTTAGTGTGCCTTCGTCCTTGCCCCTGGTATTTTTAGTGCATAATTATGTACGCGCGGTACATATGCCGCAACCAGGTTGGGGCTTTGACGGAGGCCGAATTGATAATCTAGCTCTAGACGAGTCGGACTGTCATTCTCTATGGTAGACCGGACTCGTTTAACGGTGCCCGGTGGCTTGACTGCCGATGTAGTATTTGGCTTGATAAGGCCGCCCAACACTTCGGCTGCGAGGGCCGCGGTATGCTCCTTAGTACGGAGGGAGCGCTCCATGTTTCCATTGAATGTTATGACGCCACATGGTCCAGGCATCTTGATCTTTAGATAAGCGTAGTGCGGGACTGCATTGAAACGGGCAAAAGCGGTTCGTCCGAGCAGTGCATGATAGCCACTGCGGAAGGGGACGATGTCGAAGATCAAGTATTTGCTACGGAAATTATTCGGTGAACCCAAGACCACTTCCAGCATTATGGACCCTGTGCAACAGGCCTCGACGCCGGGTATCACTCCTTTAAAGGTGGTTTTAGTGGGTTTGATTCTTGATGGATCAATACCAATTTGGTGGACAATGTGCAGATAAAGCAGGTTAAGGCTACTGCCGCCGTCCATAAGGACTCGCGTAAGATGGAATCCGTCGATGATTGGGTCGAGGACCAATGCTGCCGAACCTCCGTGACTGATACTGGTCAGATGGTCTCTACGATCCAAAGTGATAGGACAGGCTGACCATGGGTTAAATTTTGGGGCGACTGGCTCTATGGCATAAACGTCCCTTAGTGCGCGCTTGTGATCCCTTTTAGGGATATGAGTGACGTAGATCATGTTCACTGTTTCACCTTGGGGGGGGGGGATTTCTTTTGCCCCCCCCCCCGGTGTTCGTTGGGAGAGGCTCTTCATCGTCGTCCTTGTTGGGCGCCCCTTCCCTTTTATGTTCGATGTTTAGCTTACCGGCCTATTTAAAGTCCCAACAATTTTTGTTGGTATGATTGGTAGGCTTGTTAGGGGTGCCATGAATCTGGCAAGGCCAATCAAGTATTATGTCCAAACTGGATGGGCCATCTTTGTTTCCTTTGAATGGCTAATTCTGCTGACCGGGTTTAGAGCCACTGAATCCGGTGTTGACTGACGTATCTTCATTGTTGTTTCGACGCTTGTGTTTGTTGCGCCGTGGCTTGCCATTGCTGTCTCTGGCTTCGGAGGTTCCAGGGTCACTGGTGTTGTTGCTTTTACGAGCTAGCCGGCTATCTTCTCCCGCGCAAAAGTGGGTCATAAGTGTGGTGAGAGCTGCCATAGACTTCAGCTTTTCTTGGCCGAGGTGTCGGGCAAGACACTCGTCACGGACGCTATGTTTAAAGGTCGCGAGGGTTTCGGCATCCAGACAATCGACAATTTGGTTCTTTTTAATTAAGAACCTGGTCCAGAGTTTCTGGGTTGACTCTCCGGGTTGCTGGACTATGTGACTAAGGTCATCGGCGTCCGGAGGCCGAACATAGGTACCTTGGAAGTTGTCTCTAAAGGCATCCTCCAGATCTTCCCAGCTACCAATGGAGTTTTCTGGGAGGCTGTTTAACCAGTGTCGTGCTGGTCCCTTGAGTTTGAGGGGGAGGTACTTGATGGCATGGATATCGTCACCGCGGGCCATGTGGATGTGGAGAAGAAAATCTTCGATCCATACTGCAGGATCCGTCGTACCATCGTATGATTCAATGTTCATGGGTTTAAATCCTTCTGGGAACTGGTGCTCCATTACCTCATCGGTGAAGCATAAGGGGTGTGCGGCGCCTCTGTATCGGGCAACGTCACGACGCGGTTTGGATGAAGTCCGTATGTGGTTTTCGGCCCTGGTGAGGTTATGCCTATCGGGCCAAGCCTGACGGTCATCTTCTCGCGTTGGGGCATTCCCCCTTGATCCATAGATTGATCTTCTTTGGCCTGCTCTATTGCCCAGGTCTTAACGTAGGTCGTAGGTGTATCCTGGAGCCACTGTCTCTCTGCCTCTACGGCGAGGTGGTCCAGGTTAGTGTTCGGTGTAGGTGGCCGCTTTATCTCGCCTGCGTGGTGGCTGGTTTGGTTCATTAGCACAGTCATGTCTTGACGGTATGGGCTCGAGGGCATCATCGTCAAATTGTGGTAGTAGCCGACGCTTCAGATAACTCTTTGTTGGGCGTTGAAGGCCATACTCTTCGGCGGCTAGGACTTGGGTCCACCTATCGTTGAGTGTATCCTGTTCGGCTTAGAGCCACCATTGCTGCTTTTTTAGGCTTCTCGCAGTGGCGATTAGCTGGCTCTTAAAACGCTCCGTCTCGAGTGGTTCCTCTGGCACGATGAAGTTTTCGTCGCCGAGGCTCACATCGTCCTCGGAGAGTGGTAGATAATTACTGTCTTTTGAGTCCTCATTCCCGATTGGATCATCGGGGTTGACTTGCCCCTCCTCCACATCATCTTGTTCGGGTGTGTGCTCGACGGGGGCTTCGAGCTCTTCGGTGCCCTCCGGAGTGTTATTGTCTCCGGTGCCGGTATTACTGTTTTTGCCACGGCGCGATTTTGAGCGGCATCGTTGGCGTCGACGTTTCGGTGGTGCCTCATCAGGTTTGTCCTTCACCGGATCTTTCCTGTCTGCATCGTCATCCTCTTTGGGTGTGTCTACCATGTACACGTCATATGTGGAGGTGGCCGTCCAACATCCGGTAATCGGCGGGTCTTGGCCTTGTTCGTTTCCGGCATCGTCGTCCATGCCGTCGATACCTTCTGAGGCATAGTCGAGCATGTCGGCTAAATCTTCGACAGTGGCTATGAAGTGGGTGCTGGGTGGGACATAAAATTCCCCGCTCTCAGCCCCTAGTCCGGGTTGGGCGTAGTTCGGAAGTGATTCCTCTGTAATGGCGAGGGATCGCATTAAGTCCAGAGCCTCGTTTAATAGCAAGGTTTGTACAGGGAAACAAGAGTCCGCGGGGCTGGCCGGGGCGAAGGCCTCCCGGCCATGCTTGCTTGGCGCGGACTTCAAAAGTTCGGATTCGGAATCCGGGGGCGAGTCCGGCCTTTCAATGATAGGGGGAACCCGGTCTAATCCCGAATTCGCCGTGGACACAATCGCTTCTGGATCCTTGATAGTGCGGTTCACAACAGAGAGTCAGGTGGGCTCCAAACCCCCATCTTCACACCTCGTGGTTTGCTCCGGATCTAAGGCCAAAGCAGTGGTCGGGGCTGCGAACCCTTCGAATATCAGGTATCCTTGGATATCAGCGACATAATTTAGGTTCCCGAAACTGATCTGATGACCAGGGGCATAGCTGTTGATTTGTTCGAGGTGGCCAATTGAGTTGGCACGCAGAACGAAGCCACCGAATACAAAAATCTGGCCGGGGAGGTAAGCTTCCCCAGAGATGGCATCATTGTAGATTATCGAACGAGACATCAAGCCTTCTGTTCACGACATAGTGGAACTCTCAATGAAAGCACCAATGTTGGTGTCAAAACCGGTCGATCTCGAATAGGGGGTCCTGAACTGTGCGTCTGAGGATCGAAGGTAACAGGAGGTAGGGGACACAATGTTTACCCAGGTTTGGGCCCTCTTAATGGAGGTAATACCCTACTTCCTACTTGGTTTACTTTGATGAGTATAGGGGTTACAAGAGTCGATCTACCCCGAGATCGTAATGGCTAAGCCCTAGATGTCTAGCCTGTATGATTTGTCTTAGCCTCTATGGACTAAACCCTCCAGTTTATATAGACACCAGAGGGGCCTAGGGTTGTACAGAGTCGGTTTACAGAGAAAGGAAAATACACATCCAGACGCCAAGCTTGCCATCCACGCAAAGGAAAGTCCCATCCAGACACGGGGGAAGGCCTTCTATCTTGTATCTTTATGGCCCATCAGTCCGGCCCATGCCACATAGCCCGGACACCCGGTGACCCCCTAATCCAGGACTACCTCATCCACCATGGACTACATATGGAGCACAATGAGTGAATCTACACTCTAAAATGTATATGTATACATCTGTATGTAATCCATAGTGGAAATCTCTACAAAGACTTATATTTTGGAACAGAGGGAGTATGATAGTAGTACAGTATGTTCCTTGTAGTGAAGAGGAGCAGGGACATTTGAAGTGTAGAGGTCTGTTCGGTCAGTTGTGATGGACACTTTCAACTCTTCGGGCCTCTTTGTTTCGTAGGATTTTGTAAACATAGGAACAGGAATTCTTGTGGCCCGCCCACTTGAATCCTATAAGATTAGCAAGGAAATGCGGGGAGCTATGTCGCCTTTGAGAGTTACACTGATATTAATAGTACCGCACCTTCAGTTGAAGAGAGCTGGTATCCGAAGCCTTTCTAGCCATACCAGCAATAGTAGGCTATATTTTCCAGCAAGTTTCACTTTGCTGATTTTACTTGTGATGCTTGTGGTTTTCCCGTTATATCTACACTATGATTTGTGTAGTTGCTTTGTGTCGCACTAGGGGCAATCCACTCTTGAAGCTAAACAACATACCAACCATAAGTCCAAAGCTTACTTCTTCAAATACGAATTGTGATATGATACTAATATTAGTTAACAGACACACATTTAATTGGTCAGGTAATGCTCCCACTTGATTTTCCAAATGCATGTGCTTTCTGACCAATCATACCATGTTTTTCCACTCAAATGTTGTTCTTGTGCATCAGACATCAAAAAGGAAAAGGGTGATTCCGAACCTGAAGGAGCACCAACAAAGTCCTTGAAAAACATGGTGGTGCCGGAGAAGTCAAAAAGCACCCCACTTATATTGGCTCTACAGCCAGTGACACAAAACGTAGGACCGACTCCAGCATATTGTACCCATACTTCACTGGCCACACCACTAGCCCACCACATAGGACCTGCACTCCAACAAAAGGTATGTCAATTTTAGTTGCCATAGCACTAGCCGTACCATAGAAAAATCCCATTCCAGCAAAAAGTACAGCAAGTCCACCGGCCAAAGACCTATCCCAACTACAGAGACAACCAATTCATGCAGATTGGAAGCCCATTCCAGTTATTCCCAGTTTAAACGACATTGCTTTTAATGTTGTTAGGGACTACGTGCATATATTCCCATCATGGGAAGATTATAGTGAAGACAAACACCATTTTCACATCTTCCTGTCCCACTTACGTGTAAGTGCTATTATTCATGGTGATTATTTTCCTGTTTTCTGCTGATTGAACACATCAATGATTTACATTACATTATCGTAAGTAGGCGAGGGTCAATCTGGATAGTCATGATGAGCAAAGCTTGCTTGTGCTTTTCAAGGAAGCATTGCAGCAGTATCGGTGTTACCTGAGAAAATCACACTTTGATGGCAAGCGTCAAACAAGCATCGTCTCATCAGCTTGCTCAGCTACTTGCGCTGCAGCTCGGTAGCAGGGCTAACCTTTCTTGAACTCTATTGAAGTGTTGTCGGTTTTGTATATTATTTTGTCGGCGTGTTTATTTGCACTAGTGGCCATCTTTGATGCCCAGTGTATGTAATCTGCTGTCCGCTTGTGCTTTATTATCATAGTGGAAAACTTTGATACCCAGTGAATGTAATATGCCATAATTTCTTTACTGTATAGTCTAGGTTTTTTCTTATTCATGATGATGCAGTTATTTTACTGTATATATATCCTGTCTTCCAGTAAACCGGCCAAACCGTAAAATTACGGTACATAATCGGGTTGTCATGCAAATCACTATATATGATCTGCATCATGGGCCCAGTCATCTTGGTCCATTAATAAGCCTAAATGTAAACTGGCCCACTAGTAGTTTCGGGCCTTTAATAGGCCGAGTAAACCGTCGGCCCTATTTTCGCAAGAAAAATCAATGGGCTTTTAGTAGGCTGAAAAGTAGGTTGGGCCTGAAACGTGCCGAACAGCTCACAAGCCGACATCAAGCCGAAATAGACCTCGGACCATGATTGTGCAAATCACATCACGGGCCGTTAACAGGACAAAATTGTCTCAGTCCTTGTTTGGCCCAATCAGATTATTAATGGAACAGATCAAATATGGGCCGACATTTGGCCCAAAACATGACAGCTTGTTAACGGGCTGGCCCACTAGTGTCCCCAAAATCTTGTGGGCCTTTAGCTGGGCCGGCCCATTATGGTCTGCAAAATCTTGTGGGCCTTCAGCTGGGTCGGCCCATTATGGTCGGCAAAATCGTGTGGGCCTTTAGTTGGGCCGGCCCATTATGGTCGGCAAAATCTTATGGGCCTTTAGTTGGGCCGGCCCATTTAATCTTTATGGGCCACTTTTGGGTCGGTCCATGTGTCAACATATCATAGGTGCATCTTGCCCATTGGATGAGTGACACATGTGCCAACGCGGAGCTGACATGTCGTTCCGTCGACCAATGAGAATTTTACACATGGAAGTCGGTATTGGTCGTGGCTGTTAGCGGGTTATCGGATCCAAAACCGGGCCCGATAGCTTAACGGTGATCCGTTATGGTGGATGCCATGTGTCGGTTATCCTTGATGAAAGCACTTCTATGACGCGTGATTTATCGTCATGGAAGTGGACACTTCCGTGATGATAATTTTGGTAATGTCATGGAACACTTCTATGACAGCACATGTATGACTATCTTGATTTTGTCATAAAATCGTCATGGATGTACATGCATGACAGAAAACGTGACCTACTGTGACAAACATGTATCATCACGGAAGTGTATATATTTTTGTAGTGAGTGCTCCTGCCCAGGTTCCGCCTGGAGACGGCGATGCTTCGTCGTGAAAGTCTTCTCTTTATTTTTTCTAGGGAAAATGGCACCATATAGAAGGAAGGCCACAGAGGCCTGCTGATGAGCCTACAAGTCTAGGTGGCGCGTCCTTAGGGGGGCGCCACCTGAGTTTGTGGCACACTAGTGGGGCCCCTCCTAGTGATTCTTCTTCCAGTATTTTTATTAAATCCAAAATAATTCTCCATAAATTAGAATAGCAATCTATGTTGTAGCTTTTTCAGGTCCAGAATTCCAACTGCCGGAAATTTCCCTCTTCATTTAAATCTTGCAAATTAAGAGATTAAAGGCATTAGAATTGGATCGTAAAGTGAAATAATGAGCCAAAACATAATAAATAATAGTAGGATTTTTTTTCAAAATGGACGTATTAACTCCCCCAAGCTTAGACCTCGCTTGCCCTCAAGCGAATGTCGAACTCGATAATCATGACCACATGTATATAGAGAGAGGTGTTGATAAAACAAAATATAAACATGGTAGTGATATGTCTCCAACATATCTATAATTTATAAAGTATTCATGCCATGTTTACAAAAAATTATATGGTTTTGGTATGATTTTATTAGAACTAATCCAGACTGGCGTTGTTTTCCGCAGAACTACCCTGGTGTTGTTTTTTGTGCAGAAATAAAAGTTCTTGGAATGGGCTGAAAATTTACGATGATTTTTGTGTGGACCAAAAGAGACCCCCGAAGCTTCGAGGAAGGACTAGAAGGCTCACAAAGAAGCGACAAGCCTGGGAGGCACGACCACCCCTTAGGGCGTGGGGGGCAAGCTTGTCGCTCCCTTGTTGCTCCCCTTGATGTGAGACCAACGCCAAAAATTCCTATAAATACCAAAACCCTAGAAAGAAACTAAGAACTTCCGCTCCACCACCGCAAGCCTTTTTACCAAAGTGATCTCATCTCTAGCCCTATTCCGGCACCCTACCGGAGGGGGAAATCATCAACGGAGCCATCTTCATCATGCCGGCAACCACCATGACAAGGAGGGAGTAGCTCACCCACGGGGCTGAGGGTATGTACTAGTAGTTATGTGTTTGATCTCTCTCTCTCTCTCTCTCTCTCTCTCTCTCTTGTGTTCTTGATTTGGCACGATCTTGATGTACCGCGAGCTTTGTTGACATAGTTGGAACATATGGTGTTTCTCCCTCTCTATCTTGTTGTGATGAATTGAGTTCTTACCTTTGACATTTCACTATTATCGGATTGAATACTTTTTGGATTTGAGAACACTTGATGTATGTCTTGCATTTGGATACCCATGGTGACAATGGGGTGTTCTATTGATTCACTTGATATATATTTTGGTATTCAACTTGCGGACTATCTTGACATTGGGGTATAAAAAAATATGGTAACAAGTAACAAATGGTATCAAAAAATATGGGGTGTTCTATTGATTCACTTGATATATATTTTGGTATTCAACTTGCGGATTATCATGGCAAGAAACTGGGTTCAAGGGTTTTTATATACACAAATAGTATTTCTACTTAGTACGAAATTTGGGCTAGCAAAACATTATGAGCAAGCACCACATGCCAGAGGATCCACGACAATATAACTTCTATTAGAATATAAGCAAACAGAGCATGTTACATTGTCTTCTTGTCCAACATCAACTATTTGATCAAGCATAGAATATTTGATGGCGGATCACAATCATAAAATATGTCCAAGATAGTGTATTTATATGTGAACCCTCTCTTCCTTTATTATTTTTGATGAATTGCATCAATGATCAATGCTATGTGTGTTAACTTTCAACAAATTCTATCAATTATACTTCATTTATGTGGAGTCATTACTCCCCATGGAATTAGCATATGATCTTTTTATTCTTTTCATTGCTAAAGTTGAAATAGGAAAGCAAACAATCATAACTCAAACTACTCTTTATTATATAACTCTGACACTCGATTAGATAGATAGATAGATCATGAAACAAGCACTCGGAAATAATTCATACTAAAACTTATTCTTCTAAGATAGATGATTATGATAAAAGTGATGGTGATACGATACCGAGGCACCACCCCCAAGTATAGAACATGCCAATGGTGGCACCCATACTCGTGTACTCAAGTTTCTTTATTCGGTGATGATGGTGCTGGATTGGTGGGCTTGTTCTTCGGCTTCCAAGGCATGGGTTCTCCCTCAAAGAAAGGGGAACGAGTCTCTGGAATCCTGAACTCTGTGGCTAGGCTCATCCTCTTAAACCTGAATTCATACTCACAGTCTTGATTCTGCTGGTCATAGAGTTGTGCTTGGAGATGATCGGCCCGGTCATGAAGCTTTAAGATGGCTTCTCCAATCTCCTTGTTGTCCCACATGTGCTCACGAATAAAATCCATGATCATGGAGTGGTTGGCACTAAGTCCTCTCCACCATCCCTTGGCACTTGAAGGTTTCTGCCCCATCGCCTCAAGCATGGCCTTCTTGAAGGAAATATGCCCTAGAGGCAATAATAAAGTTGTAATTTATATTTCCTTATATCATGATAAATGTTTATTATTCATGCTAGAATTGTATTAACCGGAAACTTAGTACATGTGTGAATATATAGACAAACAGAGTGTCCCTAGTATGCCTCTACTAGACTAGCTCGTTAATCAAATATGGTTAAGTTTCCTAGCCAAAGACATGTGTTGTCATTTGATGAACGGGGTCACATCATTAGAGAATGATGTGATGGACTAGACCCATCCGTTAGCTTAGCATTATGATCATTTAGTTTATTGCTATTGCTTTCTCCGTAACTTATACTTGTTCCTATGACTATGTGATTATGCAACTCCCGAATACCGGAGGAACACTTAGTGTGTTATCAAACGTCACAATGTAACTGGGTAATTATAAAGATGCTCGACAGGTGTCTCCGATGGTGTTTGTTGAGTAGGCATAGATCGAGATTAGGATTTGTCACTCCGATTGTCGGAGAGGTATCTCTGGGCCCTCATGGCCGAGATCACTATGAGCCTTGCAAGAAATGTGACTAATGAGTTAGTTATGGGATGATGCATTACGCAACGAGTAAAGAGACTTGGCGGTGACGAGATTGAACTAGGTATGATGATACCGATGGTCGAATCTCCGGCATGTAACATACCGATGACAAAGGGAACAACGTATGTTCTTATGCGGTTTGATCGATAAAGATCTTCGTAGAATATGTAGGAACCAATATGAGCATCCAGGTTCCACCATTGGTTATTGACCAGAGATGAGTCTCGGCCATGTCTACATAGTTCTCGAACCCTGATGGTCCGCACGCTTAATGTTCGATGACGATATGTATTGTCAGTTATGTGATTTGATGTACCGAAGGTTGTTTGGAGTCCCAGATGTGATCACGGACATGACGAGGAGTCTGGAAATGGTCGATACATAAGGTTGATATATTGGAAGGTTATGTTTGGACATGGGAAAGGTTTCAGATAGGTTCGGGCATTTTCCGAAGTACCGGGGGGTTACCGGAACCCCCCGAAGGGTTAATGGGCCTTAGTGAAAGAGAGGAGGAGGCGGCAAGGTGATGGCGCGCGCCCCCCAAGCCCAATCCGAAGTGGGGGGGCCTTTCCTTCTCTCCCTCTTCCTATTTCCTTCCCCTCCTAGTTGGACTAGGAAATGGGGGAACCTACTCCTAGTAGGAGCAGGACCACCCCCCCTTGGGGCGCGCCCCATGAGGCCGGCCGCCCCCTCCTCCCCTCCTTTATATACGGGGGAGGGGGCACCCCATAGACACACAAGTTGATTTATTAGCCGTGTGCGGTGCCCCCCTCCACAGATTTCCACCTCGGTCATATTGTCGTAGTGCTTAGGCGAAGCCTTGCGTTGGTAACTTCATCATCACCGTCAACATGCCGTCGTGCTGACGAAACTCTCCCTCGGCATCAGCTGGATCTAGAGTTCAAGGGACGTCACCGATCTAAATGTGTGCAGATCGCGGAGGTGCCATGCGTTCGGTACTTGATCGGTTGGATCGCGAAGACGTTCGACTACATCAACCGCGTTATTCAACGCTTCCGCTTTCGGTCTATGAGGGTACGTAGACACACTCTCCCCTCTCATTGCTATGCATCCTCTAGATAGATCTTGCGTGATCATAGGAATTTTTTTGAAATACTGCGTTCCCCAACACTTCTCACTCCCCTCCTTCTTCGGTCCTTGAACGTCCCGGATGTGAAGCATCCCATCACGGAACTCCATGGTTTGACGGTGCTTCATCACCTCCAAAAGATAGGGGTTGATGACCTTCTCATAGAACTTGTCCTTGGACGATCTTGATAATGACATGGTGGTCTATATTTCTCAGAAAAATGGCCTGAAACAAGAACAGAGGAGAAACTTGCGATACAGAGGTCAAAACAGCAAAACATATATATAATGAATTTTTCCCTTGCAGAACAAGTCTTTGGGAGGAATACGGACTCGGGAAGGGTCTATGAGGGCCCCACAAGACTAGGTGGCTTGCCTAGGGGGAGCCACCTAAGCTTGTGCCCCCTCGTGCACTTTCCTGGCTATTTCTTATTTTCCTATTTTTTTTATATATTCTGGAATGATCAAAAAGTATTTTTATGGAATATTTGGAGTCGGTTTACTTATGGTATCACATACCTATTCCTTTTTCGAGATTGTGGAGTGTTTCGGAAGGTCTCCTTCATGTGTTCCTCTGGTGTAATTGTTTGAATAATATTTGTTTCAACATTAATGGGTGTACCTGAAAGATAATGCTTATTTATTTGCCCATTGAACACCTTTGGATTATTTCCCTCGGCATTATTGATCTTGATAGCTCTGGAACGATAAACTTCTTCGAAAATGTATGGTCCTTCTCATTTAGAGAGAAGTTTTCCTACAAAAAATCTGAAACAAGAATTGTACAATAGAACTTGATCACCGACATTAAATTCTCGTTTTTTGGATTCTCTTATCATGCCATGTTTTAACATTTCCTTTAAAAATAACTTAGGCATTTTCATCAGCTTGTGTTCTCCATATGTAGAGAACTAATATTAAATAACCACTTTTCACCAACAAGTTTAAAATCATAATTAAGTTCTTTAATTGCCCAATAAGCTTTATGTTCTAATTCAAGAGGTAAATGAGATGTTTTTCCATAGACCATTTTATATGGAGATATACCCATAGGATTTTTATAAGCAATCCTATATGCATGTAATGCATCAACAAGTTTCTTAGACTAATTCTTCCTAGATCGGTTAATGGTCTTTTGCAAAATTAACTTTATTTCCCCATTAATCAGTTCAACTTGACCACTAGACTGAGGATGATAAGGTGATGCAATGTAGCAACCCGACCCGGTAAGGATCGGAGTCTGCTTACTATGCTAGTCCCTGGATCGGACTTGCTAGCACACCCAATACTAGATGAAATAACAAAAATCACAGCCATATCTATTACATCGATTGTCTAGGAGTAATACAATTTATTACAAAGATATGGCATAAGGCCAAATAAAACAAATATTATTGATGCATAGAAGTAAATGAGTCCATCAATGCCACTGGCAAAAGATGAGTGTAGAACATCGACCAATCACATCTTAATCCTCGTCGGATAAACCTGCAAAATGATAAGTTGCAGCCATGTAGGTCAGTACATTGAATGTACTGGCAAGTCACATCATAAGAGTATAGTAATCCTACTTGTACATGCAATTTGGCTGGTGGAAAGCTCTAAGTTTACTTTTTTGTAGAATTTGTTTCCTTATTATAAAAGAAATTATTCTACCACTACAAAAAGTATATGATTGAGATGGTACCCCCAACTCAATCCATGCCCAAACTTCATTTAAACCCAATTGATTAAATTAATGGTGATAAGATCTCCCGACATTTTCACTTCTAGATACTCAAGATGTCCATAACGGGGGACATGGCTAATTGATTTGGTTGACATTCTACACAGGTTTGCGCACTTTTCCTCACAAGACTCGACCACCTCCTTAATCGGAAGATTGAGACATGGTCTTTCAAAAGTATTTCCTCTTAACCCATGGATAGGCTGGTACACCTACATATTCTACATCTGCTAGCCTATCCTGAAAAGAGGTCACACTAACTACTCAACTAAGCCAAAACCCATAATGGCTTGTGGCTGCACACGTAAGCTTCTAGACATGAAAACATGTTTGATCCCTTTGATGCTGAGCGGACAGACCACTAGTGTGCATTCCCATGGATTCTCCATGAATGCTCCCACTGTTTGAGCCAGTCTCAGAGGCAAGACTAGGAACCTATACTTTATGGTTTATCATTCCACATGTGCATATGAGTTTACCACTGAATCACGCATTCCGGTATTAGAAGTCAGAACCGTTATAACATGAAATATAAACTCTTAATTATGTACGGTTCGTGGCTGATATGTACGGTTTCCTCCTTTGACGCCTTTGTCGTATGGGGGTGCCAGATCTGGAGTTCGAGTGTGTGTCCTGGGTGTTGCCCCGGTCTGATTTGTTCAACGGCAACGGATTTGCCTTTGGTGAGCTTCCTTGGAGGTGCACAAAACTGCATATTAGCGATGGAGCCGCGTTGAGCTCGGGTTAGGAGGTGATCCATCATTTGCTTCTTCTTTGGTGACTACTATCGTGGCGGCAAAGGCAGGTCACGGCAATGGTGTCAAGCTCAAGGGTTTCTTCGGTTTTGATTGTTTCTTTCATTTTTTTTGACTGGTGTTCCTTTATGCCATGGCTAGCGTTTTGTTGTCTTTTCTATTTTGTCAGGTCGATGTTTACGTGACTTGTACTATGATCCTTACGATATATAAATGGGACACATATTACCATCTAAAAAATAAATGTTGCATTTATTTTAGGATGAAGGGAGTAGTTTATCAAAGAAAAATCAGAAATCCGGTGTTCTGGCTAATCCATTTATATACCATTTGATAGTACTAACTCCTTCTATGAGTTATGTCAGGGTTGGCCATTGACATAAATGGTGAGATTGAAGAAGGCGGAGATAGAGGGTGATGGTTATCAGACACGATTAATTTTAAACCAATAGACTATGTGTGTCTGCAATACACAAACAGTTAGAGCATTTATAGCCGGGCGTCTCAAAACCGCTTCATACATCTCGAGGGGGGGGCGCCCACCCGATCATTGTCTAGTCACGAAATTTCGACTCATACATGCTCCTTAAATGGGCCTAAAAAGCCCGGGCTGACTGGCACCCCTCATATCCAGCCTAAATATGGAGCGGATGTAGGGGTGCCCGAGTGTGCCCGGTCACGTCCACCACGTCGGACCCAACAGCCCGACCCCACCATAAATTGCATCAAATCCACCAAACCCTTCCTCCTCCTCCTGCCACCCTCCGACCTTTCCCGCGCCTGAACCATCGCCGTTCTTCACTCTTGCTAGCCATCCTCACCATCGGTCCTGATCCATCGCCAGAGATGTCGTCCACCCCGTCCCCCACCGCCGCGATGGAGACGCAGTCCGCCTCATCTGTCAGCGTCCCTTCGCTGGCTCCGACTTGCAAGGCGGACAACGTCACCTGGATGTTGCGGCGACGCCACAGCGAGAGAGGGAGGCGGCGGCGGCGTTGTAGGGAGGTTCAGATATTGTGGAGCAGCTGTCTCCTTCGCCGTGCCCGGAACCCGCACCCCTTCCATCCAAGTGCAAATGTGGATTACGCCATCCGACCCCGTTGGGATGGAGGAGGATTTGACGGCCGGCTGGGCCATTCCGGAGAGCTTTTCGCCCACGCAGATACCGGCGGTCGACGTATGTGACTCGCCGCAGCTCGTTCAGGCGCGGATGAGCATGGACACCAGCAACGCCTAGGCTGCCCTCGACATGTTCGACAGAATGACCGAACAAGAGTCGGTACATTGAATTTGGACAAATTGTAACGTATGATCGACATGCATGGATTGCATTTGATTATCGGTGTTTGAGGTATATGGATGTGGGGCGCAATATATGAGGGGCCGGCGGGCGCTATTCGTGAACACGGCGATGCACCCACGGTCTATAGTAAACCAGATTTACCAAGTCCGGCTATAGATGCTCTTTGTTACTTATAGTAAAGGGTTAGAAATGCTACTGGCTTAGTTGAACGGAGGATCACTTTTCTCCTTCCACAAAAGGAGGTGAATTTTTTTAACACAATACAGACGCAAGCGCTCATATACACGCGCATACACTCACCTATATAAACGCACACACGCACACCCTATTCCTATGATCACCTTCGAAAGACTGAACCGGCATATCATCTTAAAATTTATGAAGTCACCGTAGACACCTCGTCATCGATGGGAACGTCTCCTCGCACTAAATGCGCATTGTCAGAAATCCTGAAATAAATTCAGGAATAAATGTGAGCATTAGGACTTGAACCCTGGTGAACCGGGGATATAACAATCCTCTAACTATTCAACCATAGATTGGTTCGCAAAAGGGGATGAATTATATGTGGTGCATGCGTGATTAGGTTGGAAACGACCGATACTCGCCAAGAAAAATAATAACAGAGGAAACAATTGACGCGCCGTGCCATTTAATTTTGTTTGCATATAAATACAAAAGTGTCTGCTCTATTGTTTCTTTTTCTGATCTCCGTGGCCTGAATCGTTCTTTCTTCTGGGCCAGGGACACATGACTTCGTGGGTGTTGTTTACAATTTCAGGTTACGCATTAGAACCGTTGCTATTGTGGGATTCACAGCTGGCCAGCTCAGCGCCAACTAATCAGAGGAAGAAGAGCCCTTCAGAAAAAAGAAGGGTCGCGCTAACTGCCACACGTGTGGCAGGAAGGGAGACGCACCACACGTCTTTAATGTAAACAGATTGCCACGTCATCGCATGCATGCATGCATGTAGGAATCTTTTTGGATTTTTAGTTTTTAAAATGTTTTATCTCTTAAACGAAAAATCCGATTGAAAATCCGTTTTCACCATTAAATCCCTCGCGATGAGATCTTCGAAACTAGATCCCATGTTGATATGTTTTGATGAATTTTTTTTTTGGATTAAAAGTTGCCATGTCTATTGCATATGAATTGCCATGATGTTTACACTGAAGTTGCCATGATATGTTTCAGCTATTTTTCTTCTACATTTGAAAGTAAATTTTAACATTTATAAAACGAGGAATTAAGAAACTAGACTTGCCATGAACCATAAACTAAAATTGCCATGATACATGCACGTAAAATTGCCATGGTTCATACAAAAAATAATTTTCATGGTCAAAGTACTGGAGTTGCCATCATCAAAATACTAAAATTGCCATGATCTACAAACTAAAATTGCCACATGGCAACTTTAGTTTAAGCCCTATGGCAACTGCAGTGTAAACATCGTGGCAACTTCTGGCAAAAAAAACTCATCAAAACATATCAACATGGGGTCTAGTTTTGAAGATCTCGTCGAGACGGATTTAATGGTGAAAACGGATTTTTAGTTCGCTTTTTTATTTAGGAGATACAACATTTTTAAGCCGAAAACCAAAAAAAATTCTGCTGATGTCATCTATTCATACGTGGCAAAATGAGTGGTGATGGAGGCGTGTGGGCGATGTGCAAACGCCCACACGTGTGGGCGTTAACATTTCCGAAAAAGAAATAAGAGGAAGAAGAGAGGGCTAGCTAGCTGCCGCATCAGTTTTTTTTCTTTTTGCACTTAATGATTCGGACTTGTATATATCGGCTCCGGGAGACTGCTGATTCAGGAGCAAGCAGAGGATGTCAATTGTCAACTTCTCAAAATCCCCGCCCACACAGTAACATTATTACTGTAGTACTAACTGGTTGTTTCATTTGTAAAAGAAATTTCTCTTTTTATAAAATGTAAAAGGAAAGTAGTCCATATATTCGTGAATCCATGCTCCAGGGCATCTACAACGTCGCCCCTCAACCCGTCTGAACCAAGCTGTCTGTATGTCTTTTGCCATTCAACACGGTCCTGCAACAGTCTGTAGTCCGCAAGCCGGTCGGGACGTGCTTTTCCCGACAAACCGGAGACAGAGTGTGTGTGGGGGGGGGAGCATTTGGACCGCTTCCATGTTTCATCCCTTGCCCGCGTGCTTTCCCACCCGGCGCCAGCTACTCGCATTCATGTTGTTGGTATAGCGGCCGCTCCGCATTGACGCCGGCCTAGAGCAGACACGATGTCTCACTACCGCCATTGAAGTGGCGAGCCGGCCAAGAGAGCCGCCTGCTGCACTCCTGGCTGAACACGCCTCCTCACCGGATTCAAACGGTTACAAGCGGCCCGCCTATCTCCATTGAACCCACGCATGTGCTGAGAAACATACTCTGGCCACAAGCCTGTTCACGAGCCGGTCGGCATTAAAAATCACGTCAGTTGGCTCCTCGCGTCTGCCCGCTATTTAAACTAGGCCTCACGTTGGGCAAGAACTGCAGCACACCTCCACTCTCCATCTTCTCCTTGCACCATATTCTCCACACTGTCCATGGCATCCAGCAAGCAGGAAGAGGAGTTCTCGGTCATAAAAGCCAGCTGGCTGGCCAGCCGAGCCCGCCGTATACAAGCCAGGTAACTTGATGCTTCACCTCCCTCGACACTCCAGGTCATCAGTACCATGGGCGAGGCTGCAGGCTGCTGCGCGGAGGAGCAAGTGGCCGCTCGAAGCTAGTGCGTGGTTCGACAACTCCCTGCTCCAAGCCAGCTCACGGAGGAGTGGCGAGTTGCTCCATGCCGGTACATAGGGGAGCATGGCGGCACGGGCATCTTGGCTGTCGTGGACAAGGCCATGTCGTACCGCTCCTCCCGTGCATGTGTCTGTGCCATCCGTCGTCAAGATTCGCGGAACCTCGCATTGCCGATGGGGAAAGAAGTGGGCTTCACGGAGATCGACGAGATGGCCAGCACGTCCGCGGCGGCCTCCGACAACGAGGAAAAGTAGACCATGGGAGGCTGCCACTGTTTAGGTCCTACAAAGGCCACCGCCGCCATGTCGCAGGTATGCACAGTCAGTGTCTTGCCTATTTGCAGGCCACCGATGTCCTTCACCCCCCAAAACCAACCCGGGTCCCTTCTTCATGGAAGCGGAGGCCCCCTTCCCCTCCTGCTGAAGCATATCCCTCTGGTGCCACTCCGATGAGCAGCGTAGCAAGACATAGGGACGATACGGGCGAAGCAGGGGCTACTCTTGCCCTTTCCACTGAAGTATATCCGTCTGGGGCTCACGACAGTCCGATGAGTGGGCTGCCGGACATAGGGAAGACATGTTGTGGGAGTGGAGTTCCCCGTGGCGGGCCACAGACTAGTTACCTTAGTCTGGTACATTTTTTAGTTAAATTATGTATGAAATGTAAATGTTTTCATCTAGTTTGTATGAATATCATCCGGTTTGCATGAATTTCATTCGGTTTGTTCAAACAATGTTTGAAATGTATGCGGATAGCGTTGGATGGCAGGCTCCCGCATCCATGTCTGCGGACCGGTCCCCCAGGTCTGTGAATGGATGCGGTGTCCATTTTACGGGTCAGTGTTGGAGATCCCCTCAAGCGCTTTTTGGCGAACGAGGAAATTTCTCAATTCTTGGAAAGTTTAATTGTTTCCATGGATACTCTAACAAGGGAAAACTAACAAACATCCGACTGATCACATCAAGCGATCCGCTGCTTGGACCGATTCCCGTGCACCCCTGTGGGGCCCACTCATCGCTCCCCCATCTACCTTATCCTCAATAGTGAGCACAACCACCTGCTGACTCTTTGTTTTTCTTCTTTGGCCGGTCTATTTTCTCCCTAGATGTTGTGGAATTGTCACGGCAGATGTCCTAGTGGAAGGACTTAGTCGTGGAGCCATCGCAACTAGGTTAGCTTAAAGGGCTTAAATGGGACAAAGGACACAAGGAGTTTATACTGGTTCGGCCCCTTACGGTGAAGGTAAAGGTCTAGTCCAGTTTGAGGTGGTATTGCTTGGGTTTCAATTACCGTGGAGTGAATACACTTGACCTAGTTCTCGATCTCTTGTTTCTTGCCCTAAACCGCTGCCTGGTCGTCCCTTTATATACACAGGTTGACACCCCACAGCTCATGGAGTCCCAGCCGGCTCATACACAATGTGTCCATCTTAGTGACTAACTACGCATGCCTTATAATACAAGTCATACATATATGGCGGTTTACACATATGTGCTTTGAGTCGCCTTTGGGTTTTGGGCCTTTAGTAAGCCTGCTTCGTGAACCACCATCGTCAGCACCTTCATGGGCTTTGTTTTCATGAACCGCCAGCGGTATGACCTGGCCCCTCCTGGGTGGGTCATGCCCAATAGTTATACCCCCAACATTAGGCCCCAGGTTGATGTGAACCTGTTCATATCAATCTTTCAACACTTAGAAAAAATCCTTCTTCGTTTGCTCTTGCAAGATCTTGTAACCCACCATGACGTCATCTCCTAGGATTGCGATAACCCACCATGACGTCACCTGTCATTAATATTATGCAAGGCCCAAATCTCAATATATATATCCTCTTTTTAATAAGTTCCTGAAAATCGAGCCATCTGTGCTGTCGCATATCCATTTTTTGACCTCCTCGATTCCCGCGCATGTCACTTATCCTTTCGACATTATAAATAGGGCCAGGGGTCCCTTTCACTTTCCCCCCTTGCCTTCTCGTCTCCATCTTCTTCCTCGCCCCGCTTCAGCACCCGAGCTCTGCCGCCACCGTCGACTTTCGCCACCGCCTCAACAATGGCTGCTGCATCAACCTGATTTGACCAGAGTTCGTCCGCGCACCTCCGTTGTTCAACAGCTCTCGTGAGTTATCCTCCTTCCTTTTCCCGTAGATCCCATTAGGGTTTCCACGAGTTCGTCGGAGTTCATGTTTGCTCTTCACTGTAGCTTGTGACTTTTGATTCAAACTTGGTACCCCTCTTGCGCGGCGGTAGTCGTGGTACTCATTTGAGCTATTAGAGTATCTCCCTTGCGTAAGAAAATCAATGTGGACACATGAACTACTCAAGTACTGCAACTTAGGTCTAAATATTTTCCATTGTCTGAAGTGACAAAGATCCAAAATCGTAGCATCAATCTGTGAAATCTTTTTTCCAACACTTAGCAATTCCCATTCTCAGATCTGTAAATCAATATTTGTCTAGGCGGCTTAACTCAGAAACCGTAACCGGCCAGGTACCATTAGTCTCCTCTTAAGCTGCCAATAGCTTATCTTTATAACTTCAATGCCATCCTCCAGTTTAACATCTATGCATGCTTCATTATTTTCTGCCTTTAAGCCAATAGCCGTCTTGACCATATAATCTTAAACCAGCATAGTATTCCCTTCAGATCATCGAAAAATGGCTAAGACATATACCTCGTGCAACTGGGTCCAATCCCAGGTCACAGAAGAAGACCTGAGCAATTTTGTTCCAACTGGCGCCCTAGCCAAGAAAGAAGATATCCACTAGAGGGTCCATCGTGAAGAAAACCCTCCTACACCCAAGGACGGAGAAGTAATTGTCTTCACTGACCACCTGAGCCGGTGGTTCAGCCCGCCTGGCTCAAAGTTTTTCCGCGACGTGCTTCATTTCTTCCAACTTCACCCTCAAGATATTGGGCCCAACTTTGTATCCAATATTTGCAATTTCCATGTCTTCTGTGAAGCTTATCTTGATGAGGAGCCCACAATTGAATTATTTAGAGAATTTTACTACTTAAACCGTCGGACAGAGTTTACTAATGGGCCCAGCTTGGAACTCAATGGGATCTCAATTTAGAAGAGGAAAGAAGTCAACTTTCCCTACGCCAAGCCGCCGAGTCACCCGAAAGATTGGAACCAAACTTGGTTCTATTATCAAGACACTTCTCCATCAGACGAGAATTCTCTGTCGGGTTACCGTGACCACCGGCTTAGCAACACACATCTGCTTCCCCCACGAATGAACGCAAAGGAGCAGGCCAAATATGCATTAGCCTTTTCAAAGCTTAGAGCCTTCATTGCTAATGGCCTAACCGGCATTGACTTTGTTCTGTGCTGGGTGTCATGGAGCATCTTGCCATTAAGCCGTCGCCCCGGCTTAATGTGTGAGTACACTGGCGACTTAAAAGATCCCCAGCGCCATAGCGGCATTCAACTGACTGACACAGAATTTACAGAAGCCACCAAGAAATTGCTGAACGAACCTGCAAAGGAACGCAGTAAAACAAGACTTAGTCCTTTCTGCACCTTCAGTAAGCCACCAGCCGTAAGTGTTGCACACCTTCCGCTCAACCATATCTGCAATAGTTATGCCTACTTATAATCTTTTTTGACCTCCACAGGTCGATTCTCCATTTTGGAAGAAGAAACCACCAGATAAGCTGGCCAAACCGGCTCGTACCAAAACCAAGGTCACCAAGAGGCCTGCCAAGAAGAAGACCACTGAGCCCGCCGGCTTAAACATTAATGATGACGATGATGATGAGTCATAGGTAGACCTTGACTCACTTGGCTCATTTTTTATACATCTCATTGACAATGATTGTTATCAGGATGACGCAGAGGTAATTATTCTTTCCTCCGGCTCAGAACCTCTGCCAACATAGAAAACCCGGCAAGCAAGCCGGAAAGTAAGCTTTTCTCACCCTCTAGCTCACTTGGATCCCAACTTTCTTTTGAAGAAACAGCAACACAAAGCTCGCCGCACCACCCGGCATAGTGGTGGTCTAATTACTTCTTCCGGCTTACCAAACACTCGGTTCGCAAATGCCGCCCAGAGGTCTTACATATTTCTGATATACTTTATCCCAAAGTGGGTTATTTCCAACAACCTCTTAACCCGTATGATTGAAACTATTAGGGGACTTCTCATTCCTCCTCTGGGGAGTTAATGGGAACTCAAATCCCAGCTTTCAAGACTATACCTGGGTAAGAGTATATTCAATCATTGAAACCTTATGCCTGATTATTATACTGGCCTCTTTATGCTTCTTATTTTCAGGGGCCAGGCCAAACCCAGCAAAAAGGCGAAGCTGAATAAGTCGGTCGATGATGTCAATCCGTCTGAACCAGAGCAACAACAACCAGAACTCTCTCACCCAATTGCTGAAGATATTATTGATGATCCGTCACCTCAATACCATGAAGTCTCCATGGACCGTATGGATGATGAGTCGGCCATCTCTAAGCCGCCAAGCCCAGCTAAGCCTCTTGAGGAAAAAACTGACGATGTAGTCGCCACCGGGTTTGGTTTCACAGCACCAGGTCACCCCACTGTCTTGCCTAAGCAAAGCGCCAAAGAAGAAATTACTGTTGAAGATAAAGGCAAGTGGAAGGTAGACTTAGAGAGCTACGCTCAATTCAGCGCCCAAGACATCCACTCTAGTTATTTGAACCGTCTATACACCAGACGTGACTTTGAAGCCGGCTTGGTTAATTTGATGAAGGAACGCTATGAGGTAATTCAATCACCATTCTCTTTCATAATTAATTGTCTATCAGCCGCCAAGTCTATAGGATATGACAGAATTTTGAATATGTTGTAGACTTTCTAGTTGCCACAAAGAATCGCGCAGCATCACTAGTAGCCCCCAAGGGCCAGCTTAAATCATCATGTTAAGCTGGGACTTTAAATAATAGTAATGAACTTTTCATCCGTAGCCCCCAAGGGTCGGCTTAACTAGTACGTTAAGCCGGAACTTGAAGTAACAAAAAATCAACTTTGCCTTGGTAGCCCCCAAGGGCCGGCTTAATCAGTGATGAATAAGTCAGGACTAATCATCCTGTTTGAAATCAACAACCCAACCTATAGCCTTTATAAACCGGATCACATCATTTGTCCGGGTCAGCCAATAATTCTGTTTTAACAAAGAGCAATATGCATTAGCACCCAAGTGCCAAGTATAATACTTTTATTGTGCTTGGGACTTCAAAATATTCTTAAGAACAAGATGCATTAGCCCCCAAGTGCCAAGGAAAATACGTGTATTGTGCTTGGGACTTCAACAATAATCATACTCATGATATCTGTCCATGCTTATACCACAGGCTGAACTTTCTGAGAAGGACTCGTAGCTCAATGATCTGAAGGCCAATATAAAAACTCAACAATCTGAAACATCCAACGCCAAATCAGAACTGAAGACTGCTTTGGAAAACATTGAGCAGCTCAAGCAAAACTTCAATACTGACAAAGATGGTTGGGAAACTAAAAAGGTGGCTCTATTGAAAAGAGAAGAAGAAGCTGAAGCCGCTCTTAAGCCGGTGACTGATGAACTGCTGGCTTAAAGCAGCAAATCAATAACATGTCATTGGCTATCTTCGGTAAGTATTAATCATGATTCTATTCATCCCAATGAATCTGCTATAAACTGTGTCGGCTTATCGATAAATGAACTAACACAGGCTCTCGAAGCGTCAATTTGGGCTCAGGCATGCGCATCCGGTTGAAGGCCGTCTACACCCTTGTAGAACAATTATACACTGGCGCTCAACGGACCATTGCCGCCGCTCTGCACAAAAAACAGCTGCCTACTCTTATCAAGGATACATTGAAAAGGTTGTTAGTAGTTCCCAAGAGGATTGAAGAGCTGGAACGAGCCTCTGCCAGTGGTAGTGCTTTAACTGCCCTAAGCCGGGCTAAAGCATGGCAAGCAGATCTTGATCCGGAAGACCTGGCCAATGGTTTCCCAAGTGTAAAGGAAGACATGACGCCCTTCAGTGCAGATGACTTTGCAGATATAGTAAGATCAATGCATCCGTTGGCAACCCGGCTGGCTGAAGAGGCCAAGTTATCGCAATATCAAGCAGCTTATGATGCTGATAATAAGAAGGTGAAGGCGCCGATTCGTCAGGAGATAGATCTCATCCCGCCAACTCGTAAGCACACCTTCGCTCCCGATATTGATCCATCAAACCTTATTGATGATGAAGTTGTGTTTAGAGCATTGACCGGTATCAACTGGGATGCGCCTAACTTCCAGCTGATTGATAATCAAGGAGCTGAAGAAGAAGAAAAAATGTGAGATGACCTAGAAGCTTCAACCCATCAAGAGTCATGAATCGGCTTATGCACCATAAGGCTTTGATACTTGCATCATGAAAACACTTACCCTTCTTGGGCCATTGTATGCCTTGTAATAGGCTAATTAAATGTTTGATCTATTATGCCATCGTGCACATTTTGTTTGCATGACATTGCTGATCTGCCGATTGAGGATCTGCCACTTGTGCTCATGATTTCATCAACTATGTGTACCAGATTTATTATTTCACCTGCACACAAACAGATCACCAGTACCCTGGCGGTTTACCCCAGGGCGGGTCATAATGCCCTATAAAAACCACTAGTGACTAAAAGGAGTCCATAACCAGGGACGGTTCAATCATAACCTTATATAGACATAACAAAATATCATACCTATGATATTTGCTCACACTGCCGGCTCATCAAACCTGTGCAGTAAGGGTTACAACCCAAAATATGGAGCGCACAATGCCATGTTCAATTGGCATATACCGCCAGCTTACAATGTCGTATGCTACAGGGGATAATATCCCAAAACTTAGAACACCGCGCTTCCAAGTCTATAAGATCATCATACACTGGCGACTTATAGTCCAAAGCCAGGTCGGGTTAATAAAATCCAGATAGATTCATATGTGAACCATAAGGCATCATAGCCCTCATTGGTTTTCATCCATGTATTAACATGTCACAAAAGAACCTCAAAAAATATTCAAATCAAATATAAATCAAAAGACAAAAACAAGGCTTTCACAAGCTGCCAAACCTTTAAATCAAGTGCTTTCAAATGGCCGCACACCGTTGAGTTAAACCTTCACTCAACCTTATAAGCCGGGCCTCACATGACCAATCGTTGTTTTAACTTTGACAAGTTCAGGGTCTGTATAAGATTGACTTGTCAAAAGTACGGTGAGTCATTCCAGTCAATCTGGGCGGAGTGGCAGACTTCAAAGGCAGGATAACCCAGGATTTTAGGTGAATACACCTGGCTTGCAAGCCTATTACAAGGGCCATAAAAACTCTTGTTCATTGAACAAAGAGCCCCTAAGTAATATTTCGTTCCAGGCGTACAACCCGGATGAATAGGGTAATCATAGCTATGCTCAATGAGTAGGAAGCCCCCAAGTATTTAATAATCATGGCATACAAGCCGGATCAAGAGGGTAGTCATAGCTATGCTCGATGAGCAGGAAGCCCCCAAGTGACCATATGAAGTGACAATAAAGACTCACTATTCTCAAAAATGAAACGACAGAGGCCCTGGATTATCAGGGATGCCGACTTTATTTCATCATAATATATACAGTGTCAAAATATGTACATCACAAGAGCCAGTGGCTCAGGTGTAATAAGGCCGAAGATGAGCAATATTCCACGTCTGGCGGGTCTCCTCCTCCGACGTGCGTGAGTCCTTGTGGCCTCGAACATCGATAAGGTAGTATGACCCATTGTTTAGATTTTTGCTGACCACAAAAGGCCCTTCCCAAGGTGGGGATAGTTTATGCATATCATTCTGATCCTAGATAAGTCGGAGCACCAAGTCACCTTCTTGAAAGGTTCTGGTTCTAACCCGGCGGCTATGATAACGGTGCAAATCTTGCTGGTAAATCGCCGAACGAGCCGCCGCAAGGTCATGTTCCTCATCCAATAGGTCAAGTGCTTCCTCGTGTGCTTTTTCATTATCATCTTCAACATAAGCCGCCACACAAGGCGAATCATGATGGATGTCACTAGGGAGAACTGTCTCTGCTCCGTAAACCATGAAGAAAGGCATGTAACTCGTAGATCTGTTGGGGGTAGTATTGATACTCCATAACACTGAGGGTAATTCCTCCACCCAACAACCCGACGTCCTTTCCAAAGGGACCATAAGCCCGGGCTTGATGCCTCGTAAAATCTCTTGATTGGCTCACTCAGCTTGACCATTAGACTGGGGGTGAGCCACTGAGCATACATCAAGTCGAATATGCTCTCATTGACAAAATTCTTTCATAGCACCCTTGGACATATTAGTACCATTATCAGTTATAATGTTGTGGGGAAAGCCAAAATGGAAATTCACCTTTTTGATGAATTGAACCGCCGTCGCTGCGTCACACTTACTAACCGGCTCTGCTTCAACCCACTTTGTAAATTTGTCAACCGCCACCAAAAGGTGGGTCTTTTATCCTTGGACCTTTTGAAAGGCCCAACCATATCAAGCCCCCAGACTGCAAATGGCCAAGCAATTGGAATCATCCTCAATTCCTGAGCCGACACATGAGCTCGCCGTGAAAACTTCTGACAACCATCACATCTACTGACCAAATCCTCTGCATCAGCATGAGCCGTCAGCCAATAAAACCCATGACGGAAAGCCTTGGCTACAAGAGACTTAGAGCCGGCATGATGACCACAATCTCCTTCATGAATCTCTCGTAGGTTCTCACAGCCTTCCTCAGGAGAAACACAATGTTGAAACGCCCCCATGACACTACAATGATGCAACTCTCCATTGACAATAGTCATTGACTTAGACCGCCGAGTTAATTGCCTGGCTATAGTTTCATCCTCAAGTAACTCGCCCCAGGTCATATAAGCCAAATATGGAACTGTCCAATCAGGGATAACATGAAGAGCTGCCACCAGTTGCGCTTCCGGGTCAGGAATAGCTAGATCTTCCTCTGTAGGCAGTTTGACTGAAGGATTATGCAGAATATCCAGGAAGTGTTAGGTGGCACCAACTTACGCTGGGACCCTAACCGGCTCAAAGCATCAGCCGCCTCATTTTTCCTGCGATCATGTTCAACTTGATAACCTTTAAAGTGAACAGCAATAGCGTCAACCTCTCGGCGATAAGCCACCATGAGTGGATCCTTAGAATCCCAAGTGCCAGAACTTGCTGAGCTACCAGATCTGAGTCGCCGAAACACCTCACCCGACTTAAGTTCATCTCCTGGCCATCCGAAGACCATGGAGTAAGGCCTCATACTCAACTGCGTTGTTATTACAAGGGAACATCAACCAGAGGACGTAAGAAAATTTTATCACCTCGTGGGGAAGTCAAGACAACTCCAGCCCCCGAGCCCTCCAACTGCCTGGATCCATCAAAGTGAATAGTCCAATATGTGTTATCCGGCTTCTCCTCAGGTATCTGCAGCTCTTTCCAATCATTTATGAAATCCACAAGTCCTTGAGACTTGATGGCTATTCGAGGCATATACTTCAATCCATGAGGTCCAAGCTCAACGGCCCACTTGGCTACCCGACCTGTGGCCTCTTTGTTTTGAATAATATCCCCTAAAGGAGAAGAACTAAACACAGTGATGGGATGTCCCAGAAAATATTGCTTGATTTTTTGACTAGCCATGAACACCACATATACAAGCTTCTGCCAATACGGATACCTCTGCTTGGACTCAATAAGCACCTCACTGATGTAGTAAACCGGCCGCTAAACCGGATGCTCCTTGCCTGATTCCTTCCTTTCCACCACAATGGCTACACTAACAGCTCGGCTATTGGCAACCACATATAACAACAAAGGCTCTTCATCAATGGGAGTGGCAAGAACCGGTGGCTCAGCCAATTGTTTCTTCAAGGCCTTAAATGGTTGGTCAGCAACATCACTCCAGACAAAGTGATCTGTCTTCTTCATCATCTGGTACAGAGGGATAGCCTTCTCATCCAACCGGCTTATGAACCGGCTTACGGCCACAATACAACCCACCAAACGCTGAACATCATTGATACACACCGGCTTAGCCAGAGAGGTGATAGCCTTTATTTTCTCGGGGTTAGCTTCAATGCCCCGTTCTGAAACTAGAAAACCCAAGAGCTTGCCTGTTGGCACACAAAAAACGGACTTGGTTGGGTTAAGCATCATCTTGTAGACCCGGAGATTGTCAAAAGTTTCCTTCAAATCATCTATCACGGTATCCTTCTTCTTGGACTTCACCACAATATCATCCACATAAGCATGAACATTGCGCCCAATTTGATCATGAAGGCAATTTTCCACACACCGTTGGTAAGTCGCCTGGGCACTCTTGAGCCCAAAAGGCATAGACACGTAACAGAAGGCTCCAAAGGGAGTAATAAAGGATGTCTTCTCCTAGTCCTTAACTGCCATCTTGATCTGATGATAACCAGAATAAGCATCCAAAAAGCTCAAACGCTCACAACCCCTCGTAGCATCAATAATCTAATCAATACGGGGGAGAACAAAGAGATCAGTCGGACAAGCCTTGTTTAAGTCCGTATAATCCACACACATGCGCCAGGTGTCATTTTTCTTAAGTACCAGCACCGGGTTAGCCAACCACTTAGGATGAAAAACTTCAACGATAAACCCAGCCGCCAAGAGCCGGGCCACTTCTTCACCAATAGCCTTGCGCCTCTCTTCATTGAAACAGCGAAGGAATTGCTTGTCCGGTTTAAACTTTGAATCAATATTGAGAGTGTGCTCAGCGAGTTCCCTCCGTACACCTGGCATGTCTGAAGACTTCCATGCAAAGATGTCCCGGTTCTCATGGATGAACCCGATGAGCGCGCTTTCCTATTTCAGATCCAGATTAGCACTAATGTTGAACTGCTTGGATGAATCGCCAGGAACAAAGTCAACTAGCTTGGTGTCATCTACCGACTTAAACTTCAATAGGGGGTCGTGCTTTGTGGTTGGCTTCTTCAAGGATGTCATATTTTCCGGGTCAACATTATCCTTGTAAAATTTCAATTCCTCTGTTGCACAAACAGACTCATCGTAAGCAGCATCGCCTTCTTCACACTCCAAGGCTATCTTGCGATTTCCATGCACTGTGATAGTGCCCTTATGACCCGGCATTTTAAGCTGCAAATAAACATAACAAGGCCTTGCCATGAACCTAGCGTAAGCTGGCCACCCAAACAGAGCGTGATAAGGGCTCTTGATTTTAACCACTTCGAAGGTCAACGTTTCAGATCTAGAATCGTACTCATCTCCAGAGGCAACCTCCAAATATATTTTGCCCACTGGATATGCTGACTTACCAGGCACCACACCGTGAAAAAGAGTGTTTGATGGCTTAAGATTTTTATCAGTTAATCCCATGCGGCGAAAAGTGTCATAATAAAGGATATTGATGCTACTACCTCCATCCATGAGCACCTTAGTGAATTTGTATCCTCCAACCTGAGGCGCCACCAACAAAGCCAAGGGACCCGGGTTATCAACCCGGGGTGGGTGAACTTCACGGCTCCAAAGAATAGGGTGTTCAGACCATCACAAGTAAAGTGGAATTGCCGGCTCAACCGCGTTTACTGCCCTCTTATGGAGTTTCTGATCTCGCTTACACAAACTTGTGGTGAAGACATGATATTGTCCACTATTCAACTGCTTCGGATTACTCTGATAACCAGACTGTTGCTGATTCCTTGACCAGACTGTTGATTAAAACCACCATGATTGCTTTGGCCCTGAAAACCAGAACTAGAACCGCCACCACCGTAACCCGGACCGTGAGAGCCGGGTCCTGAGCCGCCATCTGGCCCATGATTGTTCTGAAAAAAATTTGAATTTTTGTACTCTCTCATAATGAAGCAATCCTTCCAAAGGTGAGCGGCCGTCTTTTCCCGTGTACCATGCTTTGGGCAGGGCCGATTCATCATCTCTTCAAGATTGAAATTTTTCCCTCCAAACCGAGGGGGTGGCTTTCCCTTACGACGCTAACCATTATTCTGCGTATTGGTGTTAGCCACAAAATCCAAACTACTATCAGCTTTGCGCTTACCATTGCACCCTTGATTCGCCAGGTTATGTTGTTGCCCTCTGGTGTTGCTACTCTTCTTTCCCTTACCCGTCCTTTCCTCATCAGACTCGGGGTCCTTGGTACTATTAGAGTTGGCATACTTGAGCGGAGCCGCCATTAGCTCCCCCATGTCACTGTAGTGGCGTTTGGGTCGCCCCAACTTCTGCTTAAGAGGCATGAAATGGCAGTTTTTCTCCAACATTAGAACTGCTGAACCGGCATTGATACAATCTGATGAGTGCAGGATGGCCGCGACCCAGCGTACCCAATGGGTTGTTGACTTACCCTCCTCTTGGACACAGGAGTCCAAATCTACGATAGACATATGCTGCTTGCACGTGCCTTTAAAGTTCTGGATAAATCGGGCTTTTAACTCAGCCCATGATCCAATGGAGTTGGCAGGCAGCCCTTTCAACCAAGTACGAGCCATCCCGTCCAACATCATAGTGAAATACTTAGCACATGCAGCATCGCCAACATCCAACAGCTCCATTGCCATCTCATAACTTTCAACCCAAGCTTTAGGGGGTTGATCTGCAGTGTAGTTAGGCACCTTACGAGGACCCTTGAAATCCTTGGGCAAACGCTCGTTACATAGAGCCGACACTAAACATGGCATGCCCAAGGATCTAGAGGTCATGCCTGCCTCCACCGAAGCTATCGGATAAGCCGGAGAATACTGATGAGCCGTTTGCTGAGCCGCCAGCTCGGCCTCCCGGCGCGTTCTGACCTGATCCACCAGAGCCTGAGCATTGGCACCACCGTGCGCCGGGTCATGTCCACGAGGCTGGTTACGGCATCGTTCACTACTTGAAACTACTGGTGATTCAATGTGCCTGCTGTAACTCCGGCTCGGACGAGGGGTTGAGTGAATCCGCTCGCGACTATAAAAATAAGCCGCCTGCTGAGCCACGGCTGTCTGAAGGAGTTCCCTGGTGCATCGTGTCTCTATCGCTGTTGGAGATTCGCCTTCAACTGGTAGAACCACCAACCGCGATGCCGCAGCGATCATATTGTCTAAAGGGTTAGAATAATGACCCAGTGGCGTCGAAACATGCCGAGGTGGAGTATTATTCACATGTGGAGAGCCCATCATGCGTGGCTGAACCGGCGCTCCCGCCCTAGGCGCTTCAACCGTCCGGTTTACCACCGGCAGGTCACTGGTCCCTGCTCCGGGCGTGTTGAAGAGGTTCCTTGGCTCATAAACCGGGGATAGATGACTCCGGTGCCTCCTCCTGATGACCTCATTCAAAGTGTTCTGATCCAACGTGACCCGGAAGGAATCCGCTTGGATCCGTTGTGCCTGAGCATCCAAAACAGCCCGTTCTGGAGCCATCCTAGCATTCTCAGCCGCCAGCTCTTCCTTGGCTTGAGCTATCTCATTTCGCAACTTAGCCACATCCACCTTGTGATGTTCCTGGTTGTCCGGGGTTACCTCCACCCCCATCAAAGTCGCCAGAGCCTCTAACAATTCGGTAAGAACTTAAGTCGACGGGCGCGTAGAGCCGTAGCACCAGCCGCCGCAGCAGCCATTGAACTGGAGGTCATAGCCGCGGCGGTTGTTGAACCAAGCACCAGTTGTGTACCGGCCATGAAGATCGCAACCCTGTTCGGCGGCTCGTACGGGTCCGGAATACTGTCACCATTGGAATAGCCCCCAAGCCGGCTGTCTTGCAGTCGATACAATGAATTGGTCTCACCCGTGGACGACTCACCATCAGAATAGATGGTTGTCTCACCGCCAGACATAGATCCGTCTTCAAATTCCACCCGATGGATAAACCCAACAAAGGCGCGTTTCATGGCGGGCTGAACCTGGGCGGGTTGTGCACGCTGAGCTGTCTCGACGATGTCGGTGCAGATGTCCGGCTTAGGGCCTGGTTCGCCGATCTTGCCGATGAAAACATGGATTCCGCCGAAGGGGACCCGGTACCCGTACTCGATTGAGCCGGCCTCGCGGCCCCAGCCTGCATCGTCGATGTAGATCTTGCCGCGAGGACTCTTGGTCATCCGGCCCACAGCATATCCCTTGATCCCTTCAAAGTTGCCCTGTAAGAACTCAAAACCACCGTGTGCAGGCCCCACGGTGGGCGCCAACTGTCGTGGAATTGTCACGGCAGATGTCCTAGTGGAAGGACTTAGTCGTGGAGCCATCGCAACTAGGTTAGCTTAAAGGGGTTAAACGGGAGAAAGGACACAGGGAGTTTACACTGGTTCGGCCCCTTGCGGTGAAGGTAAAGGCCTAGTCCAGTTTGAGGTGGCATTGCTTGGGTTTCGATTACCAGGGAGCGAATACGCTTGACCTAGTTCTCGATCTCTTGTTTCTTGCCCTAAACCGCCGCCGGGTCGTCCCTTTATATACACAAGTTGACACCCAGCAGCTCACGGAGTCCCGGTCGGCTCATACACAACGTGTCCGGCTCGGTGACTAACTACGCATGCCTTATAATACAAGTCATACATATATGGCGGTTTACACATATGGGCTTTATGTCGCCTTTGGGTTTCGGGCCTTCAGTAAGCTTGCTTCGTGAACCGCCATCTTCAGCATCTTCGTGGGCTTTGTTTTCATGAACCACCAGCGGTATGACCAAGCCCCTCCTAGGCGGGTCATACCCAATAGTTATATCCCCAACACTAGATATCATCCCCTACCCATTCTCTTCTCTTACCACTCCCGTTGCTCAGCCCCGCACATACCCCACAACCACCACCCATTGACAAACAGATGTTGCAACAGCGCATTGCTACAAGCCCACCTCAAACGACCAGTATTGCTTTCAAGGATAGTTACCCTACTGTTAGGTCGCGATCACACAATAGTGTTACATCAGCGTTGCGATGCTACTAAAGATGTTGCTTGACTGCAGCCAAGGGAGGTGCTCGCTAGTGCCACAACCTGGTGGCTGGTGCTGCAAGGAAGTGCTCCCGGCCGGTGGTGCATCCATGTTCTTGTTATCGTTGCAAGTGCGACAAGGTGGTGCATGCGATAGGGGTTGCAACATCGTCTGTGCTTCAAGCACATCGTTGGCGTTTTGGGATGCACCGAAGCTTTAGGCACATCAGATGATTGCAAGGTCGTCGATGCCTAAGGCACATCGTTGGTTCCAACATATCCGTTTCTTGAGGTACATTGATGCATGCCCTGTGCAATGGCAACAACCACAACATGGGTGATATTGTGCAATGGTGACCGCAATGTCATTCATGTTGTGATGGGGGGATGCACATCATCCGTGCATGGCAGACCGGTCAAACGACTATGTTGGAACAGATCCAATGGCTCGTGACCTGATTGATCTTTGTCGAAGATGAGCTATGTAGCGTGAATGCTAATAAGTAGTCGACTGATCACACTGAGCGGTGCACGGCCTAGAACCCTTCTATCTATGTTATAGTGCATATTTAGAACCATTGGCTGCCACGTAGCTTCATTTTCTAAACTTGGCCAAAACAATCCATATTTCTAAATTAGAAACATAATTAGAAAAAAAATAAAGCATATATAAAATAGAAAGGAAGTTACACTTGTAACATGTGAGAAAATTTAAAAAATCAAACTTTTTCCTTCCTAATAACCAAGAGCTCTATGTATTATTCAGAAGGAAAGAGTTGCACGGTTAATAGGAAAAAACAGACCAAATATAAATGATACAAAGTCACAACGGCCTAAAACCAATGGACGGGGACCGCAAAAGCACCACAAAACATAACTGATACACCAACAACTGTCAACCAAAAGATGACATCACAACATTGTGCCATCATAGCACACTCCCCTAAGTGAGCCAGATACGACATGGCCCTTTTAGCGAAGGGGTAAAGACCCCGACATGCTTCCAAAGAAGCACAAATGACACAATGCGAGGCACCGCACCACAACATCACCAATGCCTCCCATGTCGAAGAGGAGGAGAAACCAAACCTGCTATGAAATGAATGGTTTGGTCCAGGCCGACTTTATTGCTCAAGAAAGTGCGCCTCTAGAATCTTGTGTTGCACGAAACTACAAAGCTCTCGAGACAACCTTAGTTGAGGTCACTACCCCTGCATCAATCTTGTCACGATGCTCTGTGAAGCCACCCTTCACCTACTTCTAGCCAACTTCCCTACCTCCACCGCCTAGATGTGGCCTCAATGCCACTAGCCAAAACCCAAGCTACGTCCGCTACTTTTGAACCGCGTTGGGATTTCCCCGAAGAGGACATGATGATGCAGTAAAATAGAGATAGGTATTTCTATCAGTTAAGAATCAAGGTTATCAATCCAGTAGGAGAACCACACAACACCTCGTTAGCAGCACCTGCACACAAACAACAAATCCTTGCAACCCAACGCGAACAAGGGTGTCGGTGCGGAACGACACCTATGGGATCACAAGAATCCCTACTACGGTTGGCGGGGCGCGGGGTCGTGAGAAGAGCGGATCAAGCAGGCAGCACATGGTTCGTTTATCCAGATTCGGGCCGCAAGGATGCGTAAAACCCTACTCCTGCTTTGGTGGATTGGATATCTGTGTTCTTGAGCTAGCTATGGGGCGTGAGGAGCTCCAAAGAGCCGAATCCCTCTCCTGGTCGCCTCGGGCCTCCTTTTATAGGAAAAGGGGTTGCCACAGTGGCATACAGGAGGTGGAAAGGGAACAGTGATGCGAGGTTATCCCTCGCATTACATGACAAGGCGCATTTAATGCGTCTTGCTTAGGTGTCCTTGCTTTATCGGGGACGGGGGAGAGATCTGCCTCGTCCGTCGCCGCTCCTTCTTGTGTCGACACGCGCCCTAGCCAGCGACGCCTGAGATGCCATGTAGGCAGGCAGGCAGCTGAGGTGGCACAGTGGTGGGTCTTCACGAAGATCTGCATGCCGCCACGCAGGTGCTTGCCCAGCTGGTTGGGTCGGCAGCTGCATGCATGCGGTGGTGGAGGCTTAGTCGGCGTGGGCCTGACGGTGGCCCTGCCGGTGTCCTCGGCAAGGGCCTTGCCGGGGCCCCGGCAAGGGTCTTGCCGAGGCGCCTGCTGTCATCCCCGGCAAGGCACTTGCTGGGGGCCTTGTGGTCTTCCTCGGCTGGGATCCCGCCAAGGGTTGTTGTCTCCTTAGTGCGTATCCGGTCTTGAATGTCTTCACAAAGATCTGCATGTCGCCACGGGGATGTCTCCCGAATCCTTGCCCTTTGGGGGCAGTGGACTCAAGGGTGATTCACTCCGTAGGCGCGGGACGAGTCGCCACGGCAAGGGTCTTGCCGGGGCTGCTAGAACTGTCTCCCGACAAGGATCTTGCCGGGGGAGTCCGCTTCATCCCCTTTGTTCTTTGTGGTCTTGGTCTTGGCGTCATGGTTCCTTCGAGCTTCGGTCTTACCCTGACTCACCTCCCTTGCCTTGCTTGGTGTGGTGGTGCCTGTGGCTCAGACTGCCCATGCACAGTTTATAGGGGTACAAAAAGTGTACCCCTCTTTTTATACACCGACAGGAGCCCCCAGGCCTAGGCCACACATAAGCACAACGCGTTGTTTGGGCTAGGCCCAAAAACGGTGCGCGGGCAGGCGGGGCGGTTTTTACCGCGGTAAGACTCTTCGTGCGCTATGCTTCCCATGATTCCCGCGCGTGGCGCAGCATGGGGAGGCGCGTGTGACGTGGGCGGCATGCATGGGGTTGGTTCCCGCAGGCATGCGTCACGTCGTAGTAAAGGGGGCGGTTCGCGCCTTCCCCATAAACGGAGGGAGGCGTGGAGGCGCGGCCCATTTATTGAATGGGGCTGAGGCGTGGTCCTCAGGGCGTCCACTCCCCACGATCACGGGGTGGGGAGAGGTCGCCTCACCTGTCCCCTCGGTTCTGCATGTTCGCCACGTGTCTCCCATGTGCTTGGGGTGGCAAACGGTGGAGGCAGGAAACCAGGCCGTCGCTGGTTGGGGCAGCGGGTCGGCCCTGGCTCCCTGCGCCTCCCGTGTCCTGATTGGCCAAGCGGGGCGGCCAAGCCCTAACCCCGATCCTTTATAAAGAGCGGGAGGGGGGATGGCATCCCGCATTCTTTCATCTTCTTCTTCCTTCAGCTTCTGCTCCTCCCTTCCATCCGTCATGGAGAGAGGGAACCCCGGTCCTTCAATAGTGGCGGCGAGGGTCGCCGCTCGACAACGCGTCCCTCCTTCTCCTACGCCTGCGGTGGCAGAGCTAGCCCGCGAGGGGAACGGTGAGGGGACGAGGCCGTGGGCGAGGCCAGGGCGCTCAGGGAAGAGGAGGATGGGGTGGCGCGCCGGCCTCGCCTCCGCCAGCAGCTCCTCCTCCAATGGAGGGCCATGTTGGGGACGACCCTTCTGAGTTCTTCGTCAGGCTGCGCCGGTCGCCGCGCCGTCGCCTTCGTCTCCCGACTCCATTCGCGCAGGAGATGGAGCTGGATCCGCCGGAGTCGTTGTGGCTGCACATGAGGGGCTGCGGGATCAGTGGCACGCGGGCCCGCGTCGACTTCCCCGCCCCCACGTGATGTATCTTTGTCGGGGATGGAAGATGTTTGCTCATATCCACCGCTTGACGGAGGGGCTCACTCTCCATTTTAAGCTGATGGAGGGTGGCCTTCTCTCCATCAAGGTCTTCGGGTGCTTTGGGACCCGTGTGAGGTGCTGCGTGGAGAGCTCTTCCAATAGTGAAGACTCCTCCTCGGGCGGGAGTGATGAGGAGGACAGCGGCAGCGACGACGAGGGTAGTAGGCGGCAGGATGACAGGTCCGATTAGGTGTCGAGTGCCGCTCTGTGCGGCACTGGCGACCCCATCATCCGCGTCGCCGGCTCCCTGAACTTCTCGGGGTCGTCTCCTTGGGCGGCTGGCGTTGGGAGGCTGCGGAAGAGGAAGAGGGCGGGCGGCAAGGCCGTCAAGTCGGAGTACGCGGGCACCGGCGCCTTCGACGCGTGCTGACGTCCTGCCGCCTCGTCTTCGAGCTCTGCTTCCGGCGCCGCCATCACCATCCAGCCTTTGGACGGCCACCAAGATGTTCTCTTGGTGTCTTCTGCCACCCGTAGCTCGCCTAGGCACTCCTTTCGTCCCTTTCGCCTCCTTGACCTACCTCCTGAGGAGAGGGACAAGAAAGGGATTACGGGCACCTTATCTCTTTTTAGTTTGTAAGCCTTCGGGCCTTTGTTGAATTTAAAACTTGTAATCCCATCATTCATATTTTTCATTCCCTATGGACTGTACCTGAGTGGAATGTTGTTAATGAAAAAGGGATGCTTGCCGGGTCAATTGTTTGCGGGTGGAACCCACGACAAGGATCAAATCCTTGATATCTTCAAGATAAACATTTCCTTGCTCGGCAACAGGCCTTGACGTCTCCCCACTTCGCTCGACCTTCCTCGCGCCTTTGGCGGAGGCAGGGATGAGGCGGGTTCAGGCTCCTTTTTCATCCTTTCGCTGTCGCGACTACGACCAAACTTGGCCCCAGTACCGAGCCCTAGGGCCTAGAGTTATGGGAGCACGGTAGCTTAGGGGAGAACGAGGTTTCACATACCTCAGTCCATAATGGAATGCATGATAAGGGATGAAGAACTTATCTGAAGCTGCAGCACCCGGCCACCCTGGTTCGCCGTGGGTGAATCTTTGCTCTTGTAGCCCCCAGCAATACTGGCTTGCCAGGGGCTAGATGCTGGTCTGTTCATCTTCTTTTCCTCCCCAAGTGGTTCGGCACGAATATCCGTGTGTCATGTGAACCAAAGAAGACAAAAGAAAGACAAGGAGACGCACACTCGACCTCTAAGCTAGGGGTTAGTCGCCTCTAAGCACTATCAACCCTAACCAAGGACGAGACTCGGTGTAGCATGCATGCTATAACTCAGGGCGCCAGCGCTTCATTTACTTATGCTCAGGGTCTGCTCCTGGCTTTGTACAAAGGGTTACATGCGTCATCGGCAATGCTCGTACGAAAGGTGGCTTGCTGGGGGGCCCGGCAAGCCGCGCCTTATGGGTAAAACTTGCGAAGATGCTCAATGTTCCAGGAGTTACTCACCAGAACGGCATCTTCGGTCTCCAGGCGGACTGCGCCGGGCCTGGTGACTCGTATTACCCGATAAGGGCCTTCCCACTTCGGCGTCAACTTGTTGGAATTTTTGGCCGATTGAACGTGCCGAAGAACAAGGTCGCCTTCCTCAAATCTTCGGGCATGAACCTTGCGGCTATGGTAGCGGCGCAAGGCTTGCTGGTAGCGTGCTGCTCTCACAGCCGCCCGAAGACGATCTTCCTCAAGGAGCGTTGCGTCATCTTGGCGGAGTTGCTCTTGCTCAAGCTCATCATAAGCGAGTACTCTAGGTGACCCGTATATGAGTTCAGTGGGGAGAACTGCTTCTGCCCCATATACCAGGGCAAAGGGTGTCCGGCCGGTGGCTCGATTTGGTGTCGTTCTGATTGACCAAAGAACCGCCGGCAATTCATCAATCCAGCGCCTTCCACTCTTGTGCAGCCTGTCAAAGGTCTTTGTCCTTAAGCCTCGCAGTACTTCAGCGTTTTCCCTCTCAGCTTGACCATTGCTTCGTGGGTGAGGAACGGAAGCGAAACAGACTTTGCTGCCGAGGTCTTGGGTATATTGCATGAAGGTGCGGCTTGTGAACTGTGTACCGTTGTCGGTGATGACCCTGTTGGGTACACCAAAACGACACACCAGTCCCTTGAAGAATTTGACGTCTGACTGAGCTGTGACCTTCCCCACTGCTTCCACTTCTGGCCACTTTGTGAACTTGTCGATTGCGACATACAAGTACTCAAAGCCCCCGACAGCGCGGGGGAAAGGGCCCAGTATGTCGAGCCCCCAGACCAAGAAGGGCTAGGAGAGAGGAATGGTTTGAAGGGCTTGAGCTGGCTGATGAAGCTTCTTTGAATGGAACTGACACGCTTCACACCTGGTGACTAGTGTCGTCGCATCCTGGAGGGCGGTGGGCCAGAAGAAGCCTTGCCGAAACGCTTTGCCGGCAAGGGCCCTTGACTTGATGTGGGATCCACATATGCCTCCACGTATCTCCGCCAACAGCCCCAGTCCTTCCTCTCGAGGGATACACTTCAATTTCACGCCATTCGGCCTCTTTTTGTACAGGACATCATCGACGAACTGGTACATAGTAGAGCGACGGGCTACTTTTTCCGCTTCTTCCTGCTCCTCAGGATGTTCCCCTGTTTGGAGGAATCGGACGGTATGTTGTGCCCATGCTGGAGCCTGGGGCTCGATGGCGAGGACTAAAGGCGTTTCCTCCGCTACAGGAGCGTCTGTCTCGACGGCAAGAGCTTGATGCTCCACCGGAGCTAGTCGTCCCGTGGCGGGCTCAGTATCTCCGGCAACATCCTTGCTGGTGGCTCCGGGGAGCTCGGCGGGAAAGTACTTGCCGTGCCCTGATTTCCTCCTCTTGTTTTGCTCTGTTGATGGATCAACGGATGGCTGAGTTAGCTGAAGCACAAAGGTACCTGGTTCCACAGGTAGCTTGAGGGCAGCGCGTTTTGACAGGTAATCGGCGATATCATTCTCCGCTGGGGGAACGTATTCTGCCTGTACACCGTCAAAACGCTCTTCCAGCTTTCTCACTTCATTGACGTAGGCCTTCATAAACGGGCTCTGGTAATCCTTGTTAACTTGTTTGACGACAAGTTGCGAGTCGCCTCTGACGACGAGTTTCTTGATTCCGAGGTCCGCCGCGATCCTAAGACCGGCAAGCAGCCCTTCGTACTCAGCCGTATTGTTTGTTGACACCTCCCTGGGGAAGTGCATCTAGATCACGTACTTGAGGTGCTCTCCGGTGGGCGCGACAAGCAGTACGCCAGCCCCGGCACCCTCTAAGGAGAAAGCTCCATCAAAGTACATGGTCCAGTCGCAACTTGCCTCCTTGCCGGGGAGAGCAGTCTCTTGGGCTTCTTCGTCAGGCGTCGCGGTCCATTCTACAACAAACTCCGCTAGGATTCGACTTTGAATCGTCGAGGTACTCTCAAACTTGAGGCCAAAGCTGGACAGTTCCAGTGCCCACTCCAGGATCCTTCCCGTTGCGTCTGGATTGTGCAATATCTGTTGCAGAGGGAGGCGAGTGACGATAGTGATTTCATGCGCCTGGAAGTAGTGACGCAGCTTCCTCGAGGCCATAAGAAGGCCGAAGAGCAGTTTCTGCACACCGGAGTACCTTGATCTAGCCCCCTGCAGAAGGGAGCTAACAAAGTAGACCAGGTGCTGCATCATCTTCTTCCTTGGCGGCACTCCAACCGGCTGCGCCGTCTCGGCATCGGTGGCATCAGGCCCCGTCGCTGCTATTACCTCATCGTCAATTTCTCTCTGCGCCACTAGTGCGGCACTGACCACCTGGTTCGTTGCCACCAGGTACAGCAGCAACGGTTCCTGTGGCCTAGGCGCAACTAGTATTGGCGCGGAGGAGAGGTACCTCTTCAAATCTTGCAATTCTGCTTCGGCTTCTAGTGTCCACTCCATCGGGCCCGCCTTTTTCAAAATCTTGAAAAAGGGAAGGGCGCGCTTGGCGGACTTGGAGATGAACCTGCTCATGGCGGCAACGTAACCGGCAAGCCAACGCACATCCTTGACTCGCTTGGGCGCTTCAATCCGCTCTATAGCTTTGATCTTGTCCGAATTGGCCTCTATCCCACGCTGTGACACAAAGAACCCGAGAAGCTTGCCAGACGGAACGCCGAAGACGCACTTCTCAGGGTTCAGCTTGAGATTGATCTTGCGTAGGTTTGCAAATGTTTCTTGTAAATCTGATACGAGGGTTGCCCTGTTCTTGGTTTTGACCACTATATCATCCATATAGGCTTCCATATTTCTATGGAGCTGGGGTTCAAAACCAATCTGGACCGCCCTTGCAAACGTTGAACCAGCACTCTTCAACCCGAAAGGCATCCGTATAAAGCAATACGTACCACATGGGGTGATGAATGTCGTTTTCTCTTCATCTTCCCTCGCCATGAAGATCTGGTGGTAGCCGGAGTAGGCATCGAGGAATGACAATAGATCACACCCAGCTGTGGAGTCAACAATCTGGTCGATGCGCGGCAATGGCAAGGGGTCTTTGGGACAAGCCTTATTAATATCTGTGTAATCAATACACAGCATCCACTTCCCATTTGCCTTGCGCACTACCACCGGATTGGCCAACCACGTTGGATGGAGCACTCCTCTTACCAAACCCGTTGCTTCTAGTTTCCGGATCTCCCCTGTGATGAACTCTTATCGTTCCAAAGCTTGCTTTCTGACCTTCTACTTGACGGGCCGCGCATGAGGACAGACAGCAAGGTGGTGCTCAATCACCTTCCTGGGAATGCCAGGGATGTCAGATGCTACCCAAGCAAACACATCGACATTCGCCCGCAGGAAGGTGACGAGCGCGTCTTCCTATTTGTCGTCAAGGGTGGAGCTTATGGTAAAAGCTCCTCCCGTGTCGTCCTCCTTGACAGAAACCTTCTTGGTTCCCGACGGTATGGCCCTGGACTTCTTGTTTCTGTTGGCGGAGCTCTCTGGCACGTCCTCGACGGGAGCGCTACACTCCAAAGAGGTGCGCTTGCCGGAGTGGGTGCCCGAGGTCTCACCAGTCTTCTTCTTGGACGCCATGATGAAGAAGAAGCACCAAACTAACTGCTAAAGCCGATTCTCACAACTGCGCCCCCTACCTGGCGCGCCAGAGATGTCGGTGCAGAACAACACCTATGGGATCACAAGAATCCCTACTACGGTTGGCGGGGCGCGGGGTCGTGAGAAGAGCGGATCAAGCAGGCAGCACACAGTTCGTTTATCCAGGTTCGGGCCGCAAGGATGCGTAAAACCCTACTCCTGCTTTGGTGGATTGGATATCTGTGTTCTTGAGCTAGCTATGGGGCGTGAGGAGCTCCAAAGAGCCGAATCCCTCTCCTGGTCGCCTCGGGCCTCCTTTTATAGGAAAAGGGGTGGCCATAGTGGCATACAGGAGGTGGAAAGGGAACAGTGATGCGAGGTTATCCCTCGCATTACATGACAAAGCGCATTTAATGCGTCTTGCTTAGGTGTCCTTGCTTTATCGGGGACGGGGGAGAGATCTGCCTCGTCCGTTGCCGCTCCTTCTTGTGTCGACACACGCCCTGGCCAGCGACGCCTGAGATGCCACGTAGGCAGGAAGGCAGCTGAGGTGGCGCAGTGGTGGGTCTTCACGAAGATCTGCATGCCGCCACGCAGGTGCCTGCCCAGCTGGTTGGGTCGGCAGCTGCATGCATGCGGTGGTGGAGGCTCAGTCGGCGTGGGCCTGACGGTGGCCCTGCGGGTGTCCTCGGCAAGGGCCTTGCCGGGGCCCCGGCAAGGGTCTTGCCGAGGCGCCTGCTGTCATCCCCGGCAAGGCGCTTGCCGGGGGCCTTGTGGTCTTCCTCGGCTGGGATCCTGCCAAGGGTTGTTGTCTCCTTAGTGCGTATCTGGTCTTGAATGTCTTCACAAAGATCTGCATGTCGCCACGGGGATGTCTCTCGAATCCTTGCCCTTTGGGGGCAGTGGACTCAAGGGTGATTCGCTCCATAGGCGCGGGACGAGTCGCCGCGGCAAGGGTCTTGTCGGGGCTGCTGGAACTGTCTCCCGGCAAGGATCTTGCCGGGGGAGTCCGCTTCGTCCCCTTTGTTCTTTGTGGTCTTGGTCTTGGCATCGTGGTTCCTTCGAGCTTCGGTCTTACCCTGGCTCACCTCCCTTGCCTTGCTTGGTGTGGTGGTGCCCGTGGCTCAGACTACCCGTGCACAGTTTATAGGGGTACAAAAAGTGTATCCCTCTTTTTGTACACCGACAAAGGGGTTGTCGATCCCTCGGCGGTTACGTGCAAGATTAAATCGTGTAGTAATTGATAGATAGATCGAACAAAAATACAAAATAAAATAAATAAACAAACATTGTAGCAAGGTATTTTTAAGATTTTATATATGGTAAAAGCAGAGCTGGGGGCCATAGTTTTCACTAGAGACTTCTCTCTTGGAATTAGCATACGGTGTATAAACAAATTATTGTTGGGCAATTGATAGAAAAACAAATAATCATGGCGATATCCAAGGCAATGATCATGTATGTAGACATGATGTCCGAGACAAGTAGACCGACTCCTGCCTGCATCTACTACTATTACTCCACACATCGACCACTATCCAACATGCATCTAGAGTATTAAGTTCACAAAGAACGGAGTAACGCCTTAAGCAAGATGACATGATGTAGACAAAGTAAACTCACGCATGAATAAACCCCATATTTTTATCCTGAATGGCAACGATACAAATACGTGTCATGTCTCCTTCTGTCACTTGGGTTGAGCACCGCAAGATCGAACCCATTACAAAGCACCTCTACCATTGCAAGAAAAATCAATCTAGTTCGCCAAACCAAGTAAATAGATCAGAGGGAAATACGAAGCGATAACAATCATGCATAAAAGAGTTCAAGAAAACTCAAATAATATTCATAGATAATCTCATCACAAACTTATAATTCATCGGATCCCAACAAACACACCGCAAAATTGATTACATCAGATGGAATTCGAAGAACATCGAGCAGAACATTGTATTCAAATTAAAAAGAGCGAGAGAGTCATCTAGCTACTAATGATGGACCCGTAGGTCTGTGGTAAACTACTAACACATCATCGGAAGGGCGACAAGGTTGATGTAGAGCCCCTCCGTGATGGAATCCCCCTTCGGCAAGGTGCCTAAAAAGACCTCCAGATGGGATCTCGTGGTTTTGGAACTTGCGGTGGCGGAAAAGGTATTTTTGTTGGCTCCCTGTTGGTTTCTCGATTTTAGAGAGTTTATAGAGGCGAGGTTAGGTCAAACGAAGCCACGTGGGCCCCATGAGCCACCAGGGCACGCCTACCCCCTGGGCGTGCCCTGGTGCCCCATGGGCCCATGTTTCATCTTCTGGTCCTCTCCTAAAGCTTCTAGTGTCTCTTTTGTCCATAAAAAAATCTTCAAAAAGTTTCGTGGAATTTGGACTTAGTTTGGTACTCATATTTTGAAAAACCATAAACAGGCAAAAAACACAACTGGCACTAGGAATTAAGTTAATAGGTTAGTCCCCAAAATGATGTATAATTGCTTGTAAATGCGTATAAAACATCCAAGGTTGATACTATAATAGTATGGAACAATAAAAAATATAGATACGTTGAAGACATATCAACCTCAAACGACCATGCATAACCCATGACCATACCACCGAGATCAAGGGTCATTGGGCTACCATCCATGTCAGGCTGACTCAAAGGGTCAAGCTAGCCAACAACCTAGCCCTTGCTCCAGTTACATGAAGCTAGAATCTCTGCCTGACCAGGGAAGAACACCAACATGGATAGGGTGCATCGGGGACAAAATATATCCGATGAACACGCCACCCACCGAGGGCGATATAATCAACAATGCACGCTGAGCACTATGCACCACTCAAAACACTGCAACTCACCACCCCCGCAAGCTGCTACACTACAAATTAGCCAGGCTCACCGACCAGGCATCCTTGCCGGGTCTCTTCCCATGCTATAATCCGCCTTGCCACCGGCGGACAATCGTCGCCATGCCCATCTGCCGAACGAGATTCGCACGGCGTCACCCACTAGCGGCGACAAGCGGGGAGCCAGTGGAGGTGGCTACAAGGGCTAGGGTTCAACACCTAATGCGCCTTGTAGAGTGACACGGGGCTTGGCTTGAACACTCCAAGACAGTTTGCCCAACATGTGGGCCAACTTCATACATATCGCTACTAGTTAGGGCATCTCCAACACTAATCCCCCACATCCGTCAGGACCGGGTTGTTTAGACTTGTTTTGCCATCCAACGCGGTATGGTATTGGTCCGCGGAGTGGTCCGGACGTCTGTTTTCCCGCAAATCGGAACCAAATTGTCGGGGTGGGGGGGAGCTTTGATGGAGTCTGGATGGCCACCACGTATGACTCTAACACCACCGTCCCACTCAAATACCCCTCTCGGTCCAGTTTTCTTCCACTCTATTCCTGCTCCTCCCTTGCTTTGCATCCGCACCCTTCTCGTTCGTCTCTGTCACTATACCTTTCTGGACGCCACCCATGCATCGTAGGATGAATGCAGCCTCCGCCACCATGCACGCTGTCCTTGGAGTACAACGTCATCCACCTAGGATCCCTCTACATCCAGGTATGATCCACCCCATGCCGATGACATCCAAGGCGGACACCACGCCCAACAAGTGTTCGGTCAAATGCCATTGAGCTTTTTTTGTTGAACTTCTTGTTCTGTTCTAGAGTAAACATGATGGCGGGTTACTCCGTGAAGGAGGATGAGTTGTTTTGCAATGCATGGTTGGCCGCATCTGCGGACTTTGTAGGCAGGAACTCGAATGGCTCGATCTTCTGGCAACGCTTTGCATGCTTCGTTTCATGCGTGAAATAACTTCATGCCCTACGACATGCACATCATCTATCAACTCAATGTGAAGTCAATATTGTATCGATGGCACACCATGTGCAACTCTATCATGAAGTATCACGATGCGGTTGCACGAGTGGAGACATGGTGCCTATCATCAACCATGGAGATCGTAAGTTTTGCTTCATGTTGCTCTACATGTTGTTTAATTCATTCATTCACCCAATGTTGTTATACATGTTGTATAAACTGCACGTGCCCTCAAGATGTACTAATCGAAGGCATGCCATTCACGCACATACATTATTAGATGAAACTCAAGAGGCATTGTGTGTGGGAATACTTATGTCGGTTCTGAAGAGTATCATTGAATTCGAAAAACTTGTTGAACATTCGATTATCTTGGATTTAGTATTTACATTTGAATTATTGTTGTACTAGAGATATTTACAAGTTATTTATGCACGTAATGTGCTATTTTATAATTATTTTGAGTTTTTAGGGGATAATTATTTTGAGTGTTGTAGTCTTAAAAAAAGGTGAATATTTAGAAAACTGGGTTGGATGGCCGACTTCTGCCTGTCCGTGGAGGGATACGGTGTCTGATTTGGAAGTCAGCGTTGGAGATGCTGTTACATTGTTATATGAAAACTTGATGGCATTTTTTTTCTCAGATGTCATATTTGCGAATTTTTTGTGAGTTTTTCAAAACTCGAAACCCGGGAAATTACATACCCTCTCTAGAATAAGTTTTTTCTCTCTACATATGTGGCGCATTTTTTAACCTTGTGTGGGTAAGGAATTCGTATCATTTCTGCACGAGTTACTCCTTTGCAGAATGCATGTTCATGGAGACATAAAAGGAGGTTAGACGATTAGTAACCGAGCACGATTGACTAGATAATTGCGCCGACTGGTTCTAGAAAAGATTTGTTCCTATCCATATATAGGCTCTTAATAATCTAGAGAATCCGTTGGATGTACAGAAACTTTTGGGGACCTGTCATGGCACTGTGTTCCTTTGACTGGCGGAGAAGATCGAAGGGGTGTAATCTCGGATCTCTCCATGGATTTAGTCGGTGCAGTTGGACGGAAGCCTTCCAAACTGCCACCGCAAGAATCTTTGCCTCAAATAGAGAAGCAAACGATTTTGCAGATTTAAATAAATAAAGGAGTACTCTAAAAGAAAGGAGGAAAAGGAACGGAGGCGATGCGCAGCTGAGTTGAAATCGTGCCACCCTACCAACTCAAAGATTAAAAAGCCACGATTAATTAATCAAACACACTAATATAATCTGCATGCGAGTTCAGACTAGTGGTACCTGGCTTTTGTATAATGTGCACATGCTTGGGGTGTTGGGAGGCCTATTGGCAACTGTCTTGTTGGATCCAGTCGTAATGGATGATGTGTATCGTGTGCCCCATTTGCTCTGTATTCTATCTATTGTCCAAGTACTGCGCAGTAGACGGCTGCACCAGAAAGATTCAGAGGAGGCTTATTATATTGCATCGACCGGCCAAGTGTTCATTTCCTGCTCATCCTATGAACCAATCGATAGAACATATGTTTAATACTAACTTCTAAGGGTCTGTGATCCGTTTTAGTTAGAGACCTGAGCGATTAAGGAATAATGAGGACGGGTGAGAGAGTATCTATGGCGCCATGTGAGATGTTTATTCTCCGGTGACAGAAGGTGGGGAAAAGGGAGCACAAAGAATATTTGCACCATGCTCCTCGCGGGAAATTAACAAAATTTTGCACACAGAATATAATTCCCAGGTAAACTCTACAGCAGTCGATGGATGTTGTATATGCTCCACAACTGCAGCTCTGCCACTAAATTAGTTCTGGTAATTAAGTTGATACTGTCTGGTGAGTGGTGACAACTCGGTCTTGATTTAGATATGACTAAAGATGGATACGGCACTCGGCGTATCAAGTGAGAAGAAGCAATGGACAGCTTACTAGTATACCTGACTTGGTCCGTGGATTTGGTCACGCTGGTACTCGTGAAGTAAGACTAATATGGTGAAGGACTGTTATTAACCTGTGTGGGTTAACTAAAGATCGCTTAGTGGTTATTCAGCTGTGACACGATCAACCTATTTTGTAGCCTGTGTGCAAAATGAGTTAAACTATGCGTACAACTCATACTCCTAGTGATGTGTTAGTCTCGTGGATCAACTGTTCCTGGTTCGACGCAGCCATCATGCCTAGAACAGACTACCATCGGACACAAGACCTTTCTAAGAGCATCTCCAGCCGGCCTCCCACGACGCCCCCCCCCCCCCCCCCCCCCCCCATCATTTTTTAGGCGCCGGCAATTAAAATCTTTCCCACTCATCACCCCAAAGTCTCAGTTTTCGTCGGATCTGGCAAAAATTAGAGCCGACACTTCCAGCCAAATCCAGCCCACCGGGGGCAGTTGGGGGAGGAGAAAGAAGGTTTTGCATGTCATTTGGTCCACAGTCAGCCTCCCACTCCCTCTTTCCACCCTTTTTCTTTGGGCCCCACCTACATGCACGCTCTCTCTTTTTCTTTTCTCCCCACCAAATCCCACGCGTGCCTGCTCCTCTCATCCTCACCGTGCTCCTGCCTCCCCGCTCGCCGCCCCGCGCGTCAGCCGCCTCCCGCCACCGCGCGTCCTCCGTGAGCGCCAACGCCTCCGCCTGCAACCGCCTCCATCTCCCGCCGCTGCCACGCGTTGACGAGGCCCATGGGCACCTGTGCGACCGGGTGCATGAGTCCGTTCCTGATGGCCATGCCGCGGAGGTGATCCCCCGCCACGCCGGCAGCGTCGGGGTTGGCGGCGAATATGTGCGCCACCGGCGGCATCCCGTGGTGCCGCGGGGCGCTTGGAGGCCCAAGAGGGCGTGGACGCCGACAGGGCCTGCCAGAACGTGTCGGCCGGCGGGGACGACGCCGGCGCAGCGTTGCCCTAGATGATGTCGGCCTCGTCGAGCTCCAGGGTCGGGTCGGCCGCGTGCTGCAGGGGGCGCGCCGATGCTGTCGCGAAGGGCCGGTGCGGGTACACCATGGAACAGCTCCTGCTACGGCGGCCGGGGCGTACTTGCCGGCATAGCTCTCGCCCGAGAGGAAGAAGGGGTGCGGCGAGGATGTGCGCGTCGACGGTGGGCTGGTCCACGCAAAGGGGTTGCAGGAGAGCAAGCTGTCATCGGGCGCGTCGGAGAGGTAGGGACCAAGCTCGAAGTGGTCGCCGATGAGGCCCGAGTAGCCTGGGCCGCCCTGGAGCTAGAGGAGCAGCGACATGTCGGCCGGCATGGCGGTGAGCGGGGCATTGGCCTCGTAGAAGGCGTGGAAGAGGGAGGCATTGGCGGACGGGTCAACGGAGAGGTAGCCCGAGCTGGAGCGCGCCACAGACGTGCTGGGCCGGGGCGCGTCCACCGGCCGGCTTCCGCGCGCGATCACCCTGCAGAGGATAGTGGCGGAGGTCGAGCTCAACGTCCATGGTGAGTCAGGAAGGCTGTGGCACGAGGGGGTGGCCTGGGATTGTCGCCGGCGAGCTCGAGCTCGCATGGTCGGCAGTGCCCACAACATGTTTGTTGTAATGACATGCACAATAAAAACAAAAAAGAAAATAAAAGAGGTAGCTATTGGGGGGATGGCTGGGAAAAGTTGAGCCCCCATGCCAAATATTTCGCCGGGCCAACCCCATGAGGCTGAAAAAATGCCTCTTGGGGGAGGGGGGCAACGGCTGGAGACGCTCTAAAGAAAGTGTCGATGGTGCGGACCAAAACTGTGTGGAGTTTGTTTTGGTTTCCGTTTTCTCACTTTGACCTTTCATGCCTTAGGACCAACACTAACCCGTAAATTTGCTCTAGCATCCTTCCGTGGACAAAGGAATCATTATGTGGACACTGATAACGGAGACTAACATCCAATGCTATCCGTATATATCTGCCAGTAAAGGGCAAATTAAAATTCAAATAAAAGTCTGACCAATAGCGCGCGCCAGATCACACTAGCGCCCGATCACATCCAAAATGAAGCAAGTATGCTTATGTTTTTACGTGCCCAATGACAAAGGAATATCCATCCGGCACTCCATGCAAAAAAGTGAGATTCTTTGCCTTGTTGGACAGGCAATCCGACCCTCCTCCACGCTCAAAGTGTCGTCATCGCCGCCTCCATCATGAATGATGTCCATCATCTCCCTGTCCCCGTCGTAGGCCGGCTCCCCCGCTTTAGGCATACACGCAAACAGGGTGTGGGTACCCATCTGCTCCCCGCCCGCCATCCGCGCTCGGATAAGCCAACACGAATAACACTTCGAGAAGAGCAGCGGCGCGGTGTTGACATCGACGATGAACGGCACGATGGCGGGTGTCGGTGACTGCCTACCCAACTGGATCATGGTGTTGAAGTACGGAGCCATGTAATGCTCCAGCTATGATGGCGTCCGTACGGCAAGTGACACCATTTGCGTACCGCGGCCATGACCTCCGCCTTGTCTACGACCACCACGCCCGCCGGCACGCCCTCCGTTGGCGGGCCGCTTCTTGAGCGTCTCCTTTGCTGTTTTCGCTTTGACGCAGCGCTTTTGCCGCGTCGACGAGTTGATCTTTCGAGCGAGCGTGATGGTCAGATCCTCCAGCACCTCCACCACGTCCTCCATCTCTGGCAAGCTCTCCTCTGATTCCATGCGGCGACAGTAGCAACGATGGTGGGAGGGAAGAAGGTAGTTGGAGAAAAGGGCAGGAGTTGGGTGGAGAGTGACGGGATGGAAGTAAAGATTGGGGATTTTGCCGCGAAAACAGGGCGGGCAGCTACAAAAGCGCGGGCTCCGCCTGCCTTTTGGGTGGGCCGGGGGTGTCGGAATCCTATGTGTTTGTTGTTCGGACTTCCGCAACCCCCCTCCTGCCATGTTTGGTTCAGGGGTACTACTAACTAATAGGGAATGCAAATTTTCAAGTGTCATATCTTGTGCGAGTGCCAATGCTTTAGATATAAATGAATGTGTTCCTACTGTATCAAAAAGAACAAAAATGGGTACTGAATTAACAGGAAGGGTACCCATCACGATGCTCGGTTCCTCCTGAGCTTCTTCAGCGCCAACATGGTTGGCATGATGCTACTTCTTGACCTTGCGTTGTTTTTTCCTTGAAGAGGAAAGGGTGATGCAGCACAGTAGAGATAAGTATTTCCCTCAGTTAAGAACCAAGGTATCAATCCAGTAGGAGAAACACGTGATGACCCACAAGTATAGGGTATCTATCATAGTCCTTTCGATAAGTAAGAGTGTCAAACCCAACGAGGAGCAGAAGGAAATGATAAGCAGTTTTCAGTAAGGTATTCTCTGCAAGCATTGAAATTATCGGTAACAGATAGTTTTGTGATATGGTAATTTGTAACGGGTAACAAGTAACAAAAGTATATAAGGTGCAGCAAGATGGCCCAATCCTTTTTGTAGCAAAGGACAAGCCTGGACAAACTCTTATATAAAGGAAAGCGCTCCCGAGGACACATGGGAATTATCGGCAAGCTAGTTTTCATCACGTTCATATGATTCGCGTTCGGTACTTTGATAATTTGATATGTGGGTGGACTGGTGCTTGGGTACTGCCCTTCCTTGGACAAGCATCCCGCTTATGATTAACCCCTCTTGCAAGCATCCGCAACTACAAAAGAAGTATTAAGGTAAACCTAACCATATCATGAAACATATGGATCCAAATTAGCCCCCTGCGAAGCAACTCATAAACTAGGATTTAAGCTTCTGTCACTCTAGCAACCCATCATCTACTTATTACTTCCCAATGCCTTCCTCTAGGCCCAAACAATGGTGAAGTGTCATGTAGTCGACGTTCATATGACACCACTAGAGGAAAGACAACATACATCTCATCAAAATATAGAACAAATACCAAATTCACATGACTACTTATAGCAAGACTTCTCCCATGTCCCCAGGAACAAACGTAACTACTCATAAATCATATTCATGTTCATAATTAGAGGGGTATTAATATGCATAAAGGATCTGAACATATGATATTCCACCAAGTAAACCAACTAGCATCAAGTACAAGGAGTAATCAACACTACTAGTAACCCACAGGTACCAATCTGAGGTTTTGAGACAAAGATTGGATACAAGAGATGAACTAGGGTTTGAGATGAGATGGTGCTGGTGAAGATGTTGATGGAGATTGACCCCCTCCCGATGAGAGGATCGATGGTGATGACGATGGTGATGATTTCCCCCTCCCGGAGGGAAGTTTCCCCGACAGAACAGTTCCGTCGGAGCCCTAGATTGGTTCCGCCAAGGTTCCGCCTCGTGGCGGCGGAGTTTCGTCCCGTGATCTTGCTTATGATTTTTTCCTGGACGAAAGACCTCATATAGAAAAAGATGGGAACCAGAGGGCTGCCAGGGGGCCCACGAGGCAGGGGGGCACGCCCCCCACCCTCGTGGATGGTGGGTGGCCCCCCTCTGGTACTTCCTTCGTCCAATATTTTTTATATATTCTGAAACATGCTCCCGTGAAGTTTCAGGACTTTTGTAGATGTGCAGAATATGTCTCTAATATTTGCTCCTTTTCCAGCCCAGAATTCCAGCTGCCGGTATTCTCCCTCTTCATGTAAACCTTGTAAAATAAGAGAGAATATGCATAAGTATTGTGATATAATGTGTAATAACAGCCCATAATGCACTAAATATCGATATAAAAGCATGATGCAAAATGGACGTATCAACTCCCCCAAGCTTAGACCTCACTTGTCCTCAAGAGGAAGCCGATATCGGAAAATATGTCCACTGATACGTCTCGAACGTATCTATAATTTTTGATTGTTCCATGCTATTGTATTATCTGTTTTGGATGTTAATGGGCTTTATTTTACACTTTTATATTATTTTTGGGACTAACCTATTAACCCAAGGCCTAGTGCAAATTGCTGTTTTTTTGCCTATTTCAGTGTTTCATAGAAAAGAATATCAAACGGAATAAACCTTCGGGAGCGTGATTTTTTGAACAAACGTGATCCATAGGACTTGGAGTGGACGTCAAGCAACCAACGAGGTAGCCACGAGGCAGGGGGCACGCCTACCCCCTAGGCGCGCCCTCCCCCCTCGTGTGCCCCTTGTGTCTCCACCAACCTACTTCTTCCTCCTATATATACCTACATACCCTGAAAACATCAGAGAGCACCATGAAACCCTATTTCCACTGCCGCAACCTTCTGTACCCAAGAGATCTCATCTCGGGGCCTTTTCCGGAGCTCCGCCGGAGGGGGCATTGATCATGGAGGGCCTCTACATCAACTCCATGGCCTCTCCGATGATGTGTGAGTAGTTTACCTCAGACCTTCGGGTCCATAGTTATTACCTAGATGGCTTCTTCTCTCTCTTTGGATCTCAATACAAAGTTCTCCATGATTCTCTTGGAGATCTATTCGATGTAATCTTCTTTTGCGGTGTGCTTGTCGAGATCCGATGAATTGTGGGTTTATGATCAAGATTATCTATGAACAATATTTGAATCTTCTCTGAATTCTTTTATGTATGTTTGGTTATCTTTGCAAGTCTCTTCGAATTATCAGTTTGGTTTGGCCTACTAGATTGATCTTTCTTGCAATGGGAGAAGTGCTTATCTTTGGGTTCAATCTTGCGATGCTTGATCCCAGTGACAGAAAGGGAAACGACACGTATTGTATTGTTGCCATCGAGGATAAAAAGATGGGGTTTATATCGTATTGCATGAGTTTATCCCTCTACATCATGCCATCTTGCTTAAAGCGTTACTCTGTTCTTATGAACTTAATACTCTAGATGCAAGCTGGATAGCGGTTGATGTGTGGAGTAATAGTAGTAGATGCAGGCAGGAGTCGGTCTACTTGTCACGGACGTGATGCCTATATACATGATCATACCTAGATATTCTCATAACTATGCTCAATTTTATCAATTGCTCGACAGTAATTTGTTCACCCACCGTAATACTTATGCTATCTTGAGAGAAGCCACCAGTGAAACCTATGGCCCCCGGGTCTATTTTCCATCATACAAGTTTCCAATCTATTTTATTTTGTAATCTTTACTTTCAATTTATATCATAAAAATACCAAAAATATTTATCTTATTATCATAATCTCTATCAGATCTCACTCTTGCAAGTGGCCGTGAAGGGATTGACAACCCTTTATCACGTTGGTTGCGAGGGTCTTATTTGTTTGTGTAGGTATGAGGTGACTCGTGCGTGGTCTCCTACTGGATTGATACCTTGGTTCTCAAAACCGAGGGAAATACTTACGCTACTTTGCTGCATCACCCTTTCCTCTTCAAGGGAAAACCAACACATGCTCAAGAGGTAGCATCCACATGTTTAGAGATAGAGGTGTCGATAAAATAAAATACGGACATGAGGGCATCATGATCATTCTTAGAACAGCAACATATATATTGTCATATGATCTCTTATGCTAAAGTAACAATTCATTCACAATTTCAATTATGAATCAGAAACTTCATTGAAAACTAACGAACTATATCTCAGTCATTGAAGCAATTTCCATTTATCATAACATCAGAAAGAGTCAATATAAGAGCTTTTTAGCAAGTCCACATACTCAACTATCATTTAGTCTTTCACAATTGCTAACACTCACACAATATTTATGGGTATGAAGTTTTAGTCGGACACAGAGAAAGATAGGGGCTTATAGTTTTGCCTCCCAACCTTTTACCTCAAGGGTAATGTCAACAATAATAGTTCATGAATACTCACATCCAATTAGCTATATATATCAGGATCTTTCCAACACATTGTTCTTGCCAAAGGATAAAATGTAAAAAAGGAAAGGTGAAGATCACCGTGACTCTTGTATGAAGTATAAGACAAGAATAAAAGATAGGCCCTTCACAGAGGGATGTGCTTTTATGGTTGGATGCACAAAATCTTAATGCGAAAGAACGTCACTTTCTATTGCCACTTGTGATATGGATCTTTATTATGCAGTCCGTCGCTTTTATTTATTCCACATCATAAGATCGTATAAAGCTTATTTTCTCCACACTAATAAATCATACATATTTCGAGAGCAATTTTTATTGCTTGCAACCATGACAACTTACTTGAAGGATCTTACTCAATCCATAGGTAGATGGTGGACTCTCATGGCAAAACTGGGTTTAAGGATATTTGGAAGCACAAGTAGTATCTCTACTTGGTGCAAATAATTTGGCTAGCATGAGAGGGAAAGGCAAGCTCAACATGTTGGATGATCCATGACAATATAATTTATTTCGGATGTAAGAAAACATAACCCATTACGTTGTCTTCCTTGTCCAACGTCAAATCTTTAGCATGTCATATTTTAATGAGTGCTCATAATCATAAAAGATGTCCAAGGTAGTATATTTATATGTGAAACCTCTCTTTCTTTATTACTTCTTATTAATTGCAACGATGACCAAAACTATGTTTGTCAACTCTCAACAACTTTTATTCATCATACTCTTTATATGTGAAGTCATTACTCTCCATAAGATCCATATGATCTCTTTATTTCTTTTTATTTTTTTCTCTTTTATTTTTATTCCCTCAAGATCATAGCAAGATAATCAAGCCCTTGACTCAACACCAATCTTTATTATATATAACTCACAGACTCGATTACATAGAAGGATCATAAAGCAAAACTCAAAACTAGATCATACTAAAACTTTATTCTACTACATCAAGATATTACCAAAAGGATCGAACTAAGAAAAACGGTAAAGATAAAAGCGTGATGGTGATACGATACCGGGGCACTCCCCCAAGATTGGCAGTTGCCAAGGGGAGTGCCCATACCCATGTGTTTATGTCTCCTTCCTCGGTTGTAGTGACGATGGAGTCGTTGATGATGTAGGCTTGCCGTCCATCTTCCAAGGCATAGGCTCATCATCATAGAAGGATGATCGAGTATCCGGGACCCTCGAGTCTACAACCAAACTCATCCTCTTGAATCTATATTCATACTCATAGTTTTGGTTTTGCAGGTCATAGATCTGGGCATGGAGATGCTCGATTTTCTCGTGAACCTTGAAGATGGTCTCCCCGATGTTCTTGGCATCTTGCTTGGTGGTGTTGGTGAACTCCATGATCATTATATGATTGGTGTCGAGTCCATGTTCCACCATCTCCTGGCACTTGAAAACTTGTTGCTCCATTGCTTCGAGTCTTGTCTCCACGTTTCTGGTCCTCCTTGGTCCCTCAACATCGCGGATGTGCAGCAACCCCTCACGAATCTCTATGGTTTGAGAGTGTTGCAGCACCTCCGCAAGGTAGGGGTTGAGGACCTTCTCAAAGAACTTGTCCTTGGGGGCACTTGAAGATGCCATGGCGATCTAGATCTGTCAGAAAAACAGCTCGAAACAAAGACAGAAGATATTTGCGTGATACGGTGGTCAAAACCTTCGGGAGATTATATAATGAATTTTTACCGACCAAAAGAAGTATCGTGCAAGAAAACGGAGTCTGGAGAGCGCACGAGGTGCCCACGAGGAAGGGGGCACACCCAGGGGGGTAGGGTGCGCCCTCCACCCTCGTGGACGCCTCGTATCCTTCTTGACTACTTCTTATTTTCCTATTTTCTTAAATATTCCAAAACGGAGAAAAATTGCTATTAGAACTGTTTTGGAGTTGGTTTACTTACCGTACCACATACCTCTTCCTTTTAGGAGTCTGAAACATTCTGGAAAGTGTCCCTTATTTATTACTCTAGGGTTACGGTTTCAATAACATTAGTTTCAACATTTATAGGATTACCTGAGATATAATGTTTGATTGTTTGACCGTTCACCACCATCAAATTTGTGCCTTCGAAGTTGTTCATTTTTATGGCACCGGAACGATAGACCTCCTCAATGACGTAAGGGCCTTCCCATTTAGGAAGGAGTTTGCCTGCAAAAAATCTTAAACAAGAGTTGTATAACAATACATAATCACCTACATTAAACTCACATTTTCGTATCCTTTTGTCATGCCATCTTTTAACTTTTTCTTTAAACAGTTTGGCATTCTCATAGGTCTGGGTTCTCCATTCATTAAGTGAGCTAATGTCAAAAAGCCTCTTCTCACCGGCAAGTTTGGAATCATAATTGAGATCTTTAATGGCCCAATATGCCTTATGTTCTAGTTCGAGAGGTCAGTGACAAGCTTTACCATAAAACATCTTATACGGAGACATACCCATAGGATTTTTGTATGCAGTTCTATAGGCCCATAATGCATCATCGAGTTTCTTGGACCAATTCTTTCTAGATCTATTTACAGTCTTTTGCAAAATTAATTTAAGCTCTCTATTACTTAATTCTACTTGACCACTAGACTGTGGATGATATGGAGATGCAATTCTATGATTAACATCATACTTAGCAAGCATTTTACGAATGGCACCATGAATAAAATGTGAACCACCATCAGTCATTAAGTATCTAGGGACTCCAAACCTCGGGAAAATAACTTGTGTAAGCATCTTAATAGAGGTGTTATGATCAGCACTACTAGTTGGAATAGCTTCTACCCACTTAGTAATGTAATCAACAGCAACTAAAATATGTGTATACCCATTGGAAGAAGGAAACGGTTCCATATAATCAAAGCCCCAAACATCAAATGGTTCAATAACAAGTGAATAATTCATAGGCATTTCTTGACGTCTGCTAATATTACCAATTATTTGACATTCATCACAAGACAAGACAAACTTACGGGCATCCTTGAAGAGAGTAGGCCAATAAAAACCGGATTGCAGTACCTATGTGTAGTTCTATCTCCAGCATGGTGTCCTCCATAAGCCTCGGAGTGACACTTACGTAGGATCTGTTCCTGTTCATGCTCAGGTACACAATGTCTAATAACACCATTACTCCTTCTTTATAAAGGTGTGGGTCATCCCAAAAGTAATGTCTTAAATCATAGAAGAACTTTTTCTTTTGCTGGTATGTGAAACTAGGTGGTATAAATTTAGCAACAATGTAATTAGCATAATCAGCATACCATGGAGCAGTACGAGAAGCATTTATGACAGCTAATTGTTCATCAGGAAAGCTATCATCAATAGGTAGTGGGTCATCAAGAACATTCTCTAACCTAGACAAGTTGTCTGCAACGGGGTTCTCAGCTCCCTTTCTATCAATAATATGCAAATCAAATTCTTGAAGCAAGAGAACCCATCTAACAAGTCTAGGTTTAGCATCTTTCTTTTCCATAAGATACTTAATAGCAACATGATCAGTGTGAACAATTACTTCAGAATCAACAATATAAGGTCTGAACTTATCACAAGCAAACACAACTGCTAAAAATTCTTTTTCGGTAATAGCATAATTTCTTTGGGCACTGTCTAGAGTTTTACTAGCATATTGGATAACATTTAATTTCTTATCAACCCTTTGTCCTAAAACAGCCCCTACTGCATAATCACTAGCATCACACATAATTTCAAAGGGTAAATTCCAATCGGGTGGCTGAACAATAGGTGCAGAAATCAAAGCTTTCTTAAGTATTTCAAATGCTTCTACACAATCATCATCAAAGACAAAAGGAACATCTTTTTGTAAGAGATTAGTCAAAGGCCTAGAAATTTTAGAGAAGTCCTTAATGAACCTCCTATAAAAACCGGCATGACCAAGGAAACTTCTTATACCTTTAATGTCTTTAGGACATGGCATCTTTTCAATAGCGTCAACTTTAGCTTTATCAACTTCAATACCTCTTTTAGAAATTTTATGCCCCAAGACAATACCTTCATTAACCATAAAGTGGCACTTCTCCCAATTCATGACAAGATTAGTTTCTTCACATCTCACTTCTTTCATCTTAGGATTTAACCGTCGTTGGTGATCAACAACCGGTTTAGCGTATTTCTCCAATTTTATTTTGTGCTGGCATAGAGTGGGACTAATGCCCTTAAGATCATCAAGAGTATATCCAATAGCAGCATGATGCTTCTTCAGAGTTTTCAATAATTCCTTTTCTGCATGCTCTGAAAGGTTAGCAGTAATAATAATAGGATATATCTCTTTCTCATCAAGATAAGCATATTTAAGAGTATCAGGTAGAGGTTTAAGCTCAAACACGAGATCGCCCTTGGGTGGAGGAGGACCCCCTAGGATTTCAATAGGCAAGTTGTGTTTCAAAATAGGTCCCTGTTTAAAGAATACTTCATCTATTTCCCTTCTTTCATTCATAAACATATCATTTTCATGGTCGAGCAAATATTATTCTAAAGGATCATTAGGAGGCACGGCAATAGATGCAAGACCAAAATTTCATCTTCACTAGGCAATTCTTTATCATGGGGTTGTCTATGAAATTTAGCAAAATTAAACTCATGAGACATATCCCCCAAACCAATAGTAACTACATCCTTTTTGCAGTCTATCTTAGCATTAACAGTATTCAAGAAGGGTCTACCAAATATAATGGGACAAAAGTCATCTTGTGGGGAACCAAGAACAAGAAAATCAGCAGGATATTTAACTTTCCCACACAATACTTCAACATCTCTAACAATCCCAACTGGTGAAATAGTGTCTCTATTGGCAAGCTTAATTGCAACATCAATTTCCTCTATCTTAGCAGGTGCAATACCATGCATAATTTCTTTGTATAAGGAATGAGGTATTGCACTTGCACCAGCACCCATATCACATAAGCCATGATAGCAATGATCTCCTATTTTAACAGAAATAACATGCATGCCTACAACAGGTCTATGTTTATTCTTAGTATCGGGTCTAGCAATTCTAGCAGCTTCATCACAGAAGTAAATAACATGCCCATCAATATTATCAGGCAAGAGATCCTTAACCATAGAAATACTAGGTTCAACTTTAATTTTCTCAGAGGGTGTAGGTGTTCTAGTATTACTCTTACGAACTATAGTTGAAACTTTAGCACGATCCTTTATTCTAGTAGGGAAAGGTGGTTTCTCAATATAAGTAGTAGGAACAACAGAGTCATTATAACTGATAGTATTTTCTTCAACTTTAATAGGTGCAACTACTTTTACTAAGTGGGAGGATTATATTTAAACCACTTCTCCTTAGGGAGATCAACATGAGTAGCAAAGGATTCACAGAAAGAAGCTACTATCTCAGAGTCAAGTCCATATTCAGTGCTAAATTCATGAAAGGCATCGGTATCCATAAAAGATTTAACACAATCAAACTTTGGGGTTATACCTAACTCCCTACCTTCGTCGAGATCCCAATCTTTAGAGTTGAGTTTAATTCTTTCCAATAAATCCCATTTGAATTCAATAGTCTTCATCATAAAAGAACCAGTAGAAGAAGTATCAAGCATGGAGCGATTATTGAGAGAAAGTCGAGCATAAATTTTTTGAATAATAATTTCTCTTGAGAGCTCATGATTGGGGCATGAATATAACATTGACTTAAGCCTCCCCAAGCTTGAGCGATGCTTTATCCTTCGCGAGGCCAAAAATTATATATATATAATTACGATCACGATGAACAAGATGCATAGGATAAAACTTCTGATGAAATTCCAATTTCAATCGGTTGTAGTTCCATGATCCCATACCATCACATAGCCTAAACCATGTCAATGCCTTTCCCTTCAAATATAAAGGGAAGACCTTCTTCTTGATAACATCCTCGGGCATACCTGCAAGATTAAATAATGCACAAACTTCATCCACATAGATTAGATGCAAATCGGGATGTAATGTTCCATCACATGTGAAAGGATTAGCTAGCAGTTTCTCTATCATACCCGAAGGAATTTCAAAGTAAACATTTTCAGTAGGTTCAGTAGGTTGAGGAGAAACTCTTTTCTCTACTGGTCGGGGTGAAGATACCCCGAACAAGCCCCTCAAAGGATTATGTTCCATAGTAACATGTGACAGTAAATTTCAGCATATTATATAAATTTTTCCTTACCAAATTCCACCTACCAAAGGCGCTTCACTCCCCGGCAACGGCGCCGGAAAAGAGTCTTGATGACCCACAAGTATAGGGGATCTATTGTAGTCCTTTCGATAAGTAAGAGTGTCGAACCCAACGAGGAGCAGAAGGAAATGATAAGTAGTTTTCAGTAAGGTATTCTCTGCAAGCACTGAAATCGTCGGTAACGGATAGTTTTGTGATAAGGTAATTTGTAACGGGTAACAAGTAACAAAAGTAAATAAGGTGCAACAAGATCATCCAATCCTTTTTGTAGCAAAGGACAAGCCTGGACAAACTCTTATATAAAGGAAAGCACTCCCGAGGACACATGGCAATTATCGTCAAGCTAGTTTTCATCATGTTCATATGATTCACGTTCAGTTCTTTGATAATTTTATATGTGGGTGGACCGGTGCTTGGGTACTGTCCTTCCTTGGACAAGCATCCCACTTATGATTAAACCCTCTTGCAAGCATTCGCAACTACAAAAGAAGTATCAAGGTAAACCTAACCATAGCATGAAACATATGGATCCAAATCAGCCCCTTGCGAAGGAACTCATAAACTAGGGTTTAAGCTTCTGTCACTCTAGCAACCCATCATCTACTTATTACTTCCCAATGCCTTCCTCTAGGCCCAAACAATGGTGAAGTGTCACGTAGTCAACGTTCATATGACACCACTAGAGGAAAGACAACATACATCTCATCAAAATATCTAACGAATACCAAATTCACATGACTACTTATAGCAAGACTTCTCCCATGTCCTCAGGAACAAACGTAACTACTCACAAATAATATTGATGTTCATAATCAGAGGGGTATTAATATGCATAAAGGATCTGAACATATGATCTTCCACCAAGTAAACCAACTAGCATCAACTACAAGGAGTAATCAACACTACTAGTAACCCACAGGTACCAATCTGAGGTTTTGAGACAAAGATTGGATACAAGAGATGAACTAGGGTTTGAGATGAGATGGTGCTAGTGAAGATGTTGATGGAGATTGACCCTGAGGGAGTCCTGGGTTAGGGGTATCCGGACAGCCGGATTATATCCTTTGGCCAGACTATTGGACTATGAAGATACAAGATTGAAGACTTCGTCTCGTGTCCGGATGGGACTCTCCTTGGCCTGGAAGGCAAGCTTGGCAATATGGATATGTAGATCTCCTTCCTTGTAACCGACTCTGTGTAACCCTAGCCCCCTCCGGTGTCTATATAAACCGGAGGGTTTAGTCCGTAGGACAACATACAATCATACCATAGGCTAGCTTTTAGGGTTTAGCCTCTCTGATCTCATGGTAGATCAACTCTTGTACTTCTCATATTATCAAGAATAATCAAGAAGGACGTAGGGTTTTACCTCCATCAAGAGTGCCCGAACCTGGCTAAAACATCGTGTCCCCTGCCACCTGTTACCATCCGCCTTAGACGCACAGTTCGGGACCCCCTACCCGAGATCCGCCGGTTTTGACACCGACATTGGTGCTTTCATTGAGAGTTCCTCTGTGTCGTCACCGTTAGGCTTGATGGCTCCTTCGATCATCGATAGCGATGCAGTCCAGGGTGAGACTTTTCTTCCCGAACAGATCTTTGTATTCGGCGGCTTCGCATTGCGGGCCAACTCGCTTGGCCATCTGGAGCAGATCGAGAGTAACGCCCCTGGCCACCAGGTCATGTTTGGAAGCTTAAACTACACGGCCGACATCCGCGGAGACTTGATCTTTGATGGATTCGAGCCCCTATCGAGTGCGCCGCACGGTCACGGTGAGTGTGATTTAGCTCTACCATCGGACAGTGTTCAGGAGACCGCACCGGCAATCGCTCCGACCCTCAATTCGGAGCCAATTGCGCCATCCATGGACAGGTGGATAGACCCCGCCACGGAGGCCGTATTCTCAGCGGCGATTGAGCCGAGTATCGACCTTACCCTTCACGGGAGCCGTGACGCCGAACTAGCGGATTCTTCCCCATCCACGGACTCCGAACCGCCTACACCCGTGCCTATCGAATCCGACTGGGCGCTGATCATGGAGTTCACCTCCGTGGATATCTTTCGGCACTCGCCCTTCGGCGACATGTTGAACTCATTAAGGTCTCTCTCCTTGTCAGGAGAGTCCTGGCCGAACTATGTTCGGCAGGATTGGGATGCGGATGACGAAGAAATTCGCCGCCCACCCACCACCCACTTAGTAGCCACTATCGACAATTTGACCGACATGCTCGACTTCGGCTCCGAAGACATCGACGGTATGGACGACCATGCAGGAGACGAAGAGGAACCACTGCCCACAGGGCACTGGACAACCACCTCGTCATATGATATATACATGGTGGACACACCCAAAGAAGGCAATGGCGACGGGACAGCGGAGGATGACCCTCCCAAGCGCCAACCACACCAACAGGGAATGTTGGGTGTTCAAGCAGGCCGGCAAGTTAAACACCGAAAAAAAGATAAGGGGCTACATAGCGATGACGAGGAGGAGCCCCGGCAGCCGAACACCGGAGGGCAGAAGAGGTCCCCCCCACAAGTGCGGACGGTGAACATGATATACGCAACCCACATCCCCTAGAGGGAGCGGAAGCGTGTGTTAAGGGATGTATATGCGTTGGAGCCAGTCGCCCCAAAGTTCAACCCATGGTCCTCCTGTCCGATCACCCTCGATCGCAGGGACCATCCCACTAGTATCCGTAATGGCGGATTCGCCGCACTGGTCCTAGACCCAATCATCGACGGATTTCACCTCCCTCGAGTCCTTATGGACGGCGGCAGGAGCCTGAACCTGCTTTATCAGGACACAATGCACAAAATGGGTATAGACCCCTCAAGGATCAAACCCACAAAAACGACCTTTAAAGGCGTCATACTAGGTGTAGAGGCCCATTGCACAGGCTTAGCCACACTGGAAGTGGTCTTCAGATCCCCGGATAACTTCCAAAGCGAGGAGTTAATCTTCGATATATTCCCGTTCCGCAGCGACTATCATGCACTGCTCGGGCGAACCGCATTTGCGAGATTCAACGCGGTACCGCACTATGCATATCTCAAGCTCAAGATGCCAGGACCTCGGGGGGTCATCACAGTCAATGGAAACACAGAGCGCTCTCTCCGCACGGAGGAGCACACTGCGGCCCTCGCAGTAGAAGCGCAAAGCAGCCTCTTAAGGCAATCCACCAGTTTGGCGGTTAAAGACCCGGACACCTTCAAGCGCGCCCAGAGTAATCGACAACAAGACCACCTGGCACGTTCCGAGCTCGCATAGCAATGCGGCCCCCACCCCAGTCCCAGCCAAACGGCGAAATCCAGGCCACGCGTACATAATTACGCATTGAAAATACCATGGGCACAGGTGGGGAGGGGGGCACGACTACGGCACGCCCCAAGACGCGGCTCAACTGCACTAGGGGCTTCCTGCTTTGTTATTTTTCTCTCTTTCAGGACTTTAATCTCTGGAAACCCCGTCTGGCAGTACGATTGCCGGACACACGATGCAACAACCAAGGAGGCAGAAAGCCACGTCGCACCACGAAACTCCCAGGTGGTCTCTGATAACGAGTGAAATACTTGCTTTAAATACCATTCCCCAGGTTGCCCTTGGAGGGGACATGTCAAATAGTCCTACTTTTTGCTTATCGCACTACTTGTATCATTCTGCTTCAACGCACCTTTTTGAATAAACAATGCATAGCACTAGACTATTACTACATTCTCTATTCTTCTTTTTTATATATACATGTTCATTCACAACATTCAGCACCCGTACACTTTGGTACGGCCAATATGCCAGGGGCTTAAGCGTACCCCATAACACGGCGTGAGGAGTCCGAACACTTTCAACAGTGCGACACCCTGAACTTATAACATTATATGCATCAGCTCCGAATCATGTCTTGGGTCAATAGTTGGGTTTGCCTGGCTCCCATGTTTTGGTACCTTACGTTCCGCTATATCGGCTAAGGTAGCACTGGGAGAACTACTGTGATTGTCCCCCGGTTCATCTAGGCAAGCACCTCGGTAGAGAAAGCTAAAACTGACTGTCATGATAAGGCGAGAGCTGGTCGCTGTTCGAGAGGTCTCAAGTCCCTAAATACTTATGCCGCTTAGAGCGAGGGGTCGGCTTTGTCCGGCTTAAGGCGTGTATAGCGCCCCGAATTCGGCCTTCCGAATACTAGGGGCTTCGCCAAAATTTAAAATTGTAGACTTCTATGGCTAAGTGAGAGTGATAAAGCATTATAGTCCGATTGCCTTGTTCGTTGTGCTGAGCACCTCCCTCGAAGGACCCAACAATGGGAAAAAGAGTGCTCAGATTTATCCTGAAGACCCGAGCACTCAGGGCATGGGGGCAGAAGCGGACGACTGGCCATCTCTCAGATTTAATAAACAGCCGCACATAAGGTAATATTTTAAATTCAAACAAGCGTTGCATAGCGCATATGAACAAGTTTTCATAATACAAGATCACACGATCAAGTTCATTCAAAAATTACATCCTTCGCACACTCGTCCGCCACAAGACGGGCACCCTTCAGGACACCCTCATAATACATTTTGGGGTGGCGATGCTCCTTGCCCTGCGGCGTCCCCTCCTTCACCAGCTTCTCGGCGTCCATCTTGGCCCAGTGCACCTTCGCACGGGCAAAGCCCGGCGGGCACCTTCGATGCAGACGGACCGCTTGATGACTTCCAGCCGGGGGCAGGCATCCACAAGCCTCCTCACTAGGCTGAAGTAGTTGTTGGGAAGGGAGTCGCCAGGCCACATCCGGACTATAAGGCCCCTCATGGCCTGTTCGGCCGCCTTGTGCAGCTCGACCAGTTGCTTCAGCTGGTCGCTCATAGGCATCGGGTGTTCGGTCCCAGTATACTGAGACCAGAACAACTTCTCCGTCGAGCTTCCCTCCTCGGCCTGGTAATATTTCGCAGCATCCGACACGCTGCGGGGCAAATCTGCGAATGCTCCTGGAGAGCTCCAGACTCGGGTAAGTAACAAGTAATTTACTTTCACATGCTTACTTTGCATATTGAATGCCTTACGTGCCGCTATCTTCCTCATCTCCTCAATTTCCTGGAGGGACTTTTGGGATTTAGCCTTGGCATGCTTTGTACTTTCGAGGGACGCGGCAAGCTCGGACTCTCGCGTCTTCGAGTCAAGCTCTAAAGCCTCGTGCTTCCTCACAAGAGCCTGGAGCTCTTGCTGCACCTCGCCCACTCGTGCCTCTTGTTTTTCCCGCTCGGTGCGCTCCTTGGCCGCTTTGTTTTCGGCCTCGGACAACACTTGCTTCAGGGTCGCCACTTCGGTCGTGGCCCCTGGCACATCCATGATGATCCTGTCATTTTGCAACCGCATCTTACACACACACACACACACACACACACACACACACATATATATATATATATATATATAAGGACAAGGCATTACTTACCTTTGTTCTCCTCGAGCTGCCTCTTGGCAAGACGAGCTCTTTCTCGGACTGCTCGAGGTTCTGCCTCAGTGCAGCGACCTCCGCAGTCAGTGCGGCAGAGGTCAGCAGCGAAGCTTGCATACGCATATAGACATACTTATATTAGACTCCTGCAGATATTACTTGGTCCTCTATTCGACTTTTCTTTGTGAACACCAAACAGAGCATTAGGGGCTACTGTCTATGTGGTAATATTTTCCTATATTTTAAATACTTACCTCAGAGCCTGTTAGAAGGCTGGCATAGGCTTCAGTCAGTCCACTTTTGGCGGACTGAACCTTCTTGATCACTGCACTCATAATAGTGTGGTGCTCTTCATCGATGGAAGCGCCGCGAAGCGCTCCCAGCAGGTTGTCCGGTGCCTCTGGATGGACAGAGGTCACCGGCACGAGCGGCTTGCCCCTCTTGGAAGGGGGCCGCCTGCCGGAGTCCGGAACCACTGGAGGTTCCGGCGTGGCGTTCGGCTGGGGGCCGAACTTGGAGCCCTTGGGAGTCTTGCTCCCTTCGCACCTGGAGTCCGGAAGGTCGCCTTGAGGCGCCTTCGGGACTGTCTCCCCCCGGCTCGGTGCCCCTTGAGACAGTACCTCGACATCGTCCGGAGGGCGAGGAGAGGAGGCGGTTGGAAGTGTATCACTATCCATATCCGACGAGTCCAAGGAACCGTCCGACGAGGATACGTCGATACGGGCTCGGGGCGGACTGCATAATCATATCCGCGTTAGGAGAAGTAGTGCAACAAAACTATGTTATGGGTTACTGTGGTATCCGAATACTTACGACTTCGCCAGGGGCTTGGCCCTAAGTAGCCATTCGTCTTCGCTGTCGGCGACGGTGGTGGAACAGTCCGGAAGGAGAGTCCTTCCCTTCTTGGTACCTTCGGCCTGCTCGGTTGGGGCGGCCTTCCTTTTCTTGTCTCCCCGGGCTAGAGGGGGAGAATCTTCATCTTCCTCCTCCTCGGTTTCATGGGAGGAGTGCGTCTCGAAGTTATCGGATGATGTGTCCGATACCACATGGCGCCGGGAACTCTTTCGGGTTCCCGTGGCCTTCTTCTTGGTCTTCTCCGGCACCTCATAAGGAGCCGGAGTCCGCATCTCTGTCAGGAGAGCATCTGCAGGGTCTTCGGGTAGAGGGGCCAGACAGTTAATCTGCTCCGATGTCTCCACCCAGTCCTGTCAAAGGCATGGGAGCTCAGACCCCGCACATGGTTAAGCTATGGGAAATAGATACCCTACCAGATGTACAGAACTTATCGGATTCGCAGGGCGCTTCGCGCTTAGCCCGTGGTCCTCGGTAAGAGAAGGGGGGACCTCGGCGCCCTTGAACAACACCTTCCAGACGTCCTTATGCATCGTGTCGAAGAGCTCGCGTAGAGTCTGGTGCTGGGCCGGGTCGAACTCCCATAAGTTGAAAGCCGTTGTTGACACGGGAGGATCCGGCGGAAGAGCATGACCTGGACTATATTGACAAGCTTAAGTTTCCTGCTTATCATGTTCCGGATACACTTCTGGAGTCCTTCCAGCTCCACCGATGAGCCCCAGGACATGCCCTTCTCCTTCCAGGAGGTGAGCCGCATGGGGATTCCGGATCGAAACTCGGGGGCCGCCACCCAGTTGGTGCCGCGCGGCTCGGTGATGTAGAACCACCCCGATTGCCACCCCTTTATGGTCTCCATGAAGGAGCCCTCGAGCCATGTAACATTGGACAACATACAATCATACCATAGGCTAGCTTTTAGGGTTTAGCCTCTCTGATCTTGTGGTAGATCAACTCTTGTACTACTCATATTATCAAGAATAATCAAGTAGGACGTAGGGTTTTACATCCATCAAGAGGGCCCAAACCAGGGTAAAACATCGTGTCCCCTGCCTCCTGTTACCATCTGCCTTAGACGCATAGTTCGGGACCCCCTACCTGAGATCCACCGTTTTTGACACCGACAGACCCCCTCCCGATGAGAGGATCGATGGTGATGACGATGGTGATGATTTCCCCCTCCCGGAGGGAAGTTTCCCCGGCAGAACAACTCCGCCGGAGCCCTAGATTGGTTCTGCCATGGTTCCGCCTCGTGGTGGCGGAGTTTCGTCCCGTGAGCTTGCTTATGATTTTTTCCTGGACGAAAGACATCATATAGCAGAAGATGGGCACCAGAGGGCTGCCAGGGGGCCCACGAGGCAGGGGGCGCGCCTAGGGGGGTAAGGCGCGCCCCCACCCTCGTGGATGGTGGGTGGCCCCCCTCTGGTACTTCCTTCGCCCAATATTTTTTATATATTATGAAACGTGCTCCCGTGAAGTTTCAGGACTTTTGCAGATGTGCATAATAGGTCTCTAATATTTGCTCCTTTTCCAGCCCAGAATTCTAGCTGCCGGCATTCTCCCTCTTCATGTAAACCTTGTAAAATAAGAGAGAATAGGCTTAAGTATTGTGATATAATGTGTAATAACATCCCATAATGCACTATATATCGATATAAAAGCATGATCCAAAATGGACGTATCAACACGCAAATCCCCAATATATGCACCTACACAAACAATCAAACACTTGCACCCAATGCGATAAAAGGGGTTGTCAATCCCTTCACGGTCAGTTGCAAAGGTGAGATCTGATAGAGCTAGATGTAAAAGATTACTAAAACGTAAAACAAAATAAAAGTAAATAAATTACAGCAAGGTATTTTTTGTATATAGATCTGAAAATATATAATGTAAAATAGACCCGAGGGCCATAGGTTTCATTAGAGGCTTCTCTCTTGAAGGCTAATAATATGGTGGGTGAACAAATTACTATCGAGCAATTGTTAGAAAAACACAAAGTTATGATGATATCCAAGGCAATGATTATGAATATAGGCATCACGTCCATGTCAAGTAGACCGACTCCTGCCTGGATCTACTACTATTACTCCACACATCAACCGCTATCCAGCATGCATCTAGAGTATTAAGTTCATAAGAATGGAGTAACACCTTAAGCAAGATGACATGATGTAGAGGGATAAACTCAAGCAATATGATGAAAACCCCACATTTTTACCCTTGATGGCAACAATACAATACGTGTCTCACTACCCCTACTTTGTCACTGGGTGAAGTCATGCAAGATTGAACCCAAAACTAAGCACCTCTCCCTTTGCAAGTAAAACCAATCTAGTTGGCCAAACCAAACCGATAATTCAAAGAGAAATACAAAGATATCAAATCATGCATATAAGATTTCAGAGAAGATTCAAATAATATTCATAGATAAGCTGATCATAAATCCACAATTCATCGACCCCAACAAACACACCGCAAAAGAAGATTACATCGGATAGATCTCCAAGAACATTAAGAAGAACATGGTATTGAGAATCAAAGAGAGAGAGAGAGAGAGAAGATGCCATCTAGCTACTAGCTATGGACCCATAGGTCTGTGGTAAACTACTCATGCTTCATCGGAAGGGCAATAGAGTTGATGTAGATGCCCTCCGTGATCGAATCCCCCTTCGACAGGATGTCGGAAAAGGCCCCAAGATGGGATCTCACGGGAACAGAAGGTTACGGCGGTGGAAAAGTATTTTGGTGGACGCTTCTGTTGATAGTGGAATATTTGAGGATTTATAGAGCTGAGAGGGAGGTCAGTGGACTCCTGGGGGGCCCACAAGCCAGGCCCCCCCTAGGGCATGCCCTGGAGGTTTGTGGAGTCTTCGGGACTCTTCTGACTTGGCCTCCAAGCTTCGTGAATGTCTTTTGGTCCAAGAAAAATCATCGTAAAGTGTTATTCAATTTGGACTCCGTTTGATATTCCTTTTCTGTAAAACTCAAAAACAAGGAAAAAAAGAAACTGGCACTGGGCTCTAGGTTAATAAGTTAGTCCAAAAAATAATATAAAATAGCATAATAATACATATCAAACATCCAAAATAGATAATATAATAGCATGGAATAATCAAAAATTATAGATATGTTGAAGACGTATCAAGCATCCCCAAGCTTAATTCCTACTCGTCCTCGAGTAGGTAAATGATAAAAATAGAATTTTTGATGTGGAATGCTACCTAACATATTTATCCATGTAATTTTCTTTATTGTGGCATGAATGTTTGGTCCATAAGATTCAAATAAAAAGTTTAATATTGACATAAAAACAATAATACTTCAAGCATACTAATAAAGCAATCATGTCTTCTCAAAATAACATGCCCAAAGAAAGTTATCCCTACAAAATCATATAGTGTGGCTATGCTCCATATTCATCACACAAAGTATTAAATCATGCACAACCCCGATGACAAGCCAAGCAACTGTTTCATACTTTTGATGTTCTCAAACCTTTTCAACTTTCACACGATACATGAGCGTGAGCCATGGACATAACACTATAGGTGGAAGAGAATATGGTGGTTTGTGGAGAAGGCAAAAAGAAGGACATAGTCTCACATCAACTAGGCGTATCAACGGGCTATGGGGATGCCCATCAATAGATATCAATGTGAGTGAGTAGGGATTGCCATGCAACAGATGCACTAGAGCTATAAGTTTATGAAGCTCAAAAAGAAACTAAGTGGGTGTGCATCCAACTCGCTTGCTCACGAAGACCTAGGGCAATTTGAGGAAGCCCATCATTGGAACATACAAGCCAAGTTATATAACAAAAAATTCCCACTAGTATATGAAAGTGACAATATAGGAGACTCTCTATGATGAAGATCATGGTGCTACATTGAAGCACACGTGTGGAAAAAGGATAGTAACATTGTCCCTTCTCTCTTTTCTCTCTCTTTTTTTGGTGGGCTTCTTTGGCCTCTTTTATTATATTTTTTGTGGTCTTCTTAGGCCTCTTTTATTTTTTATAAAGTCCGAAGACTCATCCCAACTTGTGAGGGAATCATAGCATCCATCATCCTTTCCTCACATGGGACGATGCTCTAATAATGATGATCATAACACTTTTATTTACTTAAACTCAAGAATTACAACTTGAAACTTAGAACAAAAATATGACGGAACGGTAGAAGTTGCATGTCAATATATCTCGGAATGGCTAGGGAAATGCCATAATAGGTAGGTACGGTGGCTGTTTTGAGGAAGGTATATGGTGGGTGTAATGCACCGGCGAAAGTTGCGCAGTACTAGAGAGGCTAGCAATGATGTGTAGTGCCCAAGATGCGATTCTATCCCAATCATGTGATGAACTCATGATTGGGGCACAACCGCATTTCGAGCGCATAGCAAGGTGGATATCATTACAACATACCATGTACTGAATAGATGAGAATACAAGATAAAGGCTTACACACGCCATAATCTACAACATGAATACAACAGTTCATCTATACATAGCAATCATCATACAGAAGAGCAGGATCCGACTAAGTATGAAATCAAACGAAAAAGAAGAATGACATCCACCCTCCTAATCCTAGCCTCCTCGACCCGAAACCTAAACCCTTGATCGAAGAAGAAGCAGTAGAAGAACTCCAAACAAACAAGCATCGCACTCGCGTCAGATCATCGCATTACCTGTACCTGCAACTGTTGTTGTAATAATTTCTGAGCCACAAGGACTCAACAATCCCATTACCATGGGTATCAAGACTAGCAAAGCTTAATGGTTATGGAAAGGATAAGTGGTGAGGTTGCAACAGCGGCTAAGCAATGTATGGTGGCTAACTTACGATTACAAGAATAAGATGAGAAACTACGCAAATGGTCGCAAACTAGTAATGATCAATAAGTGATCCTGAACTACTTACATTCAAACATAACCCAACCATGTTCTCCTCTCGAACTTCCCTGAAAAGAGACAGTCACGGTTACACACGCGGTTGGTGTATTTTAATTGAGTTTACTTCAAGTCCTCTACAACTGAATATTAACAAATTCCCATCTACCACATAACCGCGGGCATAGCTTTCAAAAGTTTAAACCTTGAAGGGGTGTCCCAACTTAGCCCATGACAAGCTCACGATCCGCGGAGACAATCCTCCATCGCGGGACCCTCCGATCAGACTCGGAATTCCGGTGGACAAGACATTTCGACAATGGCATAACTAATCCAGCAAGACCTCCCGGCGTGCCGACACCCTGATACTAGCCACGCGTATCTCGTCCCCGGCCACGTCGAGATGGGTCAGCCTATAGGTATATACCAAATACCTCGGGTTTCCTCGAGGCGGCCCCGTAGTCTGCCCTTTTGGGACCAACACCATCAACAGTGGCCCCCTGCCATGTAGAAAGAATCCTCGGGTTCATGACACCCTATGCCAATTAATTATTAAGTTCAAGTATTGTTACGGCAGATGTTAAAACCAATGTTGGGCCTTGCTGGAAGAGTTTTATTCAAAGCGAACTGTCAAGAGGGGCCCATAAACCCTCACCGTGTTAGGGACGCAAATCTAAGGAACATAACACCGGTATGACGGAAACGAAGGCGGCAAGAGTGGAACAAAACACCAGGCATAAGGCTGAGCCTTGCACCCTTTACCAGGTATATAGATGCATTAATTAAATAAGAGATATTGTGATATCCCATGATATCCATGTCCCAAGATGGAAAAACCTGCAACTGCACCTGCAACTAGCAACGCTATAAGAGGGGCCGAGCAAAGCGGTAACATAGCCAAACAACGGTTTGCTAGGAAGGGTAAAAAGGTTAGAGGCTATCATGGAAATTTTGGAGGCTTGAAGAACAAGTGGTAGGTAGCGCGACATAACGATAGTATCGAGACAACTAGCATAGCAAAGACAGTAGTGGTATCCAAGGTGACGGCCATCTTGCCTGGAATCCCGCTAAGAAGAAGAACGAGTCCCTGAAGAAGATGATAACCAACGTAGTCGAACAGATCCTCACAATCGCAACATAACTGGAACTATCGAGAAGAAGCACAATCGAAAAGAAGCAAACAACAAAGTAAAAAACAATCACATAAACATTGCATGATGCATAATAAAGTATGATGCATATCCAGTTTAATAATTCATGGCATGGCAAAGTGCAACAAACAACACTACAAATTAAGTGGAGCTCAATATGCAACGAGTTGCATATTGACAAAACACCATGTTCAATTACTTAGTTCGCTCTTGTTTAAGAACAAGACAAGATTAAATGTTGGTCAACATGGCAAGAGGTGAAACATAAGTAAACTAACTATTTAGGCAAGTTTAAATGAGGCCGGAACAACAAACAACAGTTTCGGAAAATCCCCATGTGCATATTTTGGATTTGGTACTGTTCTGATCTAAACACAGTTTTATTGTTGTTAAACATGCAAAGTATTGCTACCATGTTAATCTATGCATTTTTCTACCCCATTTACATATAAAGTTTATTAAATTCAGAGCTATAGTTATTTAGTTATGAAATAAATCATTTTAACATGTCATTATGCAAATTAAATGCAAACATCATTTTAAACATATTAAACATGGATGAAAGTTGGATATTATGAAACAAGATGATATTCTAAGCATGTTACATATTTAAATCATTTTAATCCGATGCATGATTGTTGAGTTATTATATGCATGAACAATGAGGGTTTTTTTGTAAAACTATAATTCTCTGGATAAATAGATAATTCGCTGGAGAGGAAAAAAACACAAATGGGCCGCATCTGGTGCAAGGGCGCTGGATCTGTGGGCTGCTCACCTAGCTGGGTACGGCCCAGGTCGGTGGAGGTGGGAGGTGGGCCGCGGTCAACGGACAAAGGGGAGGTGGCCCAAGCGCGGGATCGAGCGGGTGGAGACATGGGCGAACGAGGGGCTGGGACGCCACTGGTTCACGCTACACACAACAATGCATAGCAGCGACAGAACATGATGTGGCTTCAGCAAGGTCGCAGGGCAGGCGGAGGTGCAGGACTCCGGCGAGGAACTCCGGCGATGGGTGGCTGAATGTGACGCGAGCGCCGGGAACGGGCAGATCAGGGCGAGGGGGTCTCGGATCTAGCGGCACGAGGGAGCTCCGAGGCGGTGGGAACTGCAGGGCCATGGTGGGGAAAAATTCAGAGAAGATACTGAGAGGGAGGAAAAGAGATAGAAGGAGAGGAGAAGGCGCGAGGCAAAAGCCTGCTGGTCTAGAGGCTCTGCTCGTAGAGGTGGCCGATGGCCAAGCTTGGACAACGTCGAGGCGGTTCCCGTTGGTTCGGTCGGCCTACGGCGGGGCGGATGAGGCGCACGGGAGGAGGAGGAGGTGCTCGGGTGGCTTCGAGGCGGGAGGAGACGAGGTCGAGCGCTCCTGCTCGGGATCTCAGGCGAGCGCAGCGCGAGCGCGCAGGGATGGTGGCGGCGCCATTGCCCTCTTCAAAGAGAGGCAGAGGAGAACAAGGTGAGGTTTGGGGGAGAAGAAATGGAACGAGAAGGAAGAAAAGGCAGGGGCGAGGTTCCTCCGGCGACTGGGAGCTGCTGCCCCGGCTGCTTGCAGGTGAGGAGGCCCGCAGGAGGTGCGAGGCAGGGGCTCCTGCTAGTGGCCAGAAAACACGGGAGTTGGTCGGAGGCCGTGGGTTTGAGGGAGGAGGATCTGAGATGGATGGTGGTTGGCTAGGCGCTGAAATCAAGGGAGAGAGTGGCGGTGTCGTGGGGATTTGGTGGAGATTGGACAAGCTAGGGCTAGGGTTGGACTGCTATATATACTAGATGGTAGGTAGGAGGGAGTTTGGGGCAATCTGAACCCTCCGATCGTAATCGAATAGTCCGACAAAAATAGCTCAGGGGAGTCCAACAAAGAACCAAAGATATTTTAGGGATGATCCAGACCCATCGGTCGCGACTGCCCTGGTCGGGTTTGGGATAACTTATGGACGTGCGCGAGGGGTTTGACAAAAGACAAAGGAGGCAAGGGGGGTTTGATGGGCCCAGAGAGAGAGAGAGAGAGCGGTCTGGTTGACGTGAGGGGAGGTCAATGGAGACAAGGAAGAAGCGACAACTACGAGTGGGTGCAAGTTTTATGAAACCATGCGGATGCAATGCAGATGATGCGATGATGAAATGCAACAAACAAATAAATCACACGGCGACAAAGAAAAAATGTGGAAGGAGTTTGGAGCGTCGGTCTCGGGTTGTTACAACTCTCCTCCACTTACAAGAGATCTCACCCTGAGATCTAGGGATGGCACCGGAGAGAAGCGGTAGAGCAAGAGGTAAAACATAGTTGCTGAAGGAAATATGCCCTAGAGGCAATAATAAAGTTATTATTTATTTCCTTATATCATGATAAATGTTTATTATTCATGCTAGAATTGTATTAACCGGAAACTTAGTACATGTGTGAAGACATAGACAAACAGAGTGTCACTAGTATGCACCTACTTGACTAGCTCGTTGAATCAAACATGGTTAAGTTTCCTAGCCATAGAGATGAGTTATCATTTGATTAATGGGGTCACATCATTAGAGAATGATGTGATTGACTTGACCCATTCTGTTAGCTTAGCACGATGATCATTTAGTTTGTTGCTACTGCTTTCTTCATGACTTATACATGTTCCTCTGACTATGAGATTATGCAACTCCCAAATACCGGAGGAACACTTTGTGTGCTACCAAACGTCACAACGTAACTTGGTGATTATAAAGGTATTCTACAGGTGTCTCTTATGGTACTTGTTGAGTTGGCATAGATCGAGATTAGGATTTGTCACTCCGATTGTCGGAGAAGTATCTCTGGGCCCTCTCGGTAATGCACATCACTATAAGCCTTGCAAGCAATGTGACTAATGAGTTAGTTGTGGGATGATGCATTACGTAACGAGTAAAGAGACTTGCCGGTAACGAGATTGCACTAGGTATTGAGATACCGACGATTGAATCTCAGGCATGTAACATACCGATGACAAAGGGAACAATGTATGTTGTTATGCGGTTTGACCGGTAAAGATCTCCGTAGAATATGTAGGAACCAATATGAGCATCCAGGTTCCACTATTGGTTATTGACTGTAGTTGAGTCTCGGTCATGTCTACATAGTTCTCGAACCCGTAGGGTCCCCACGCTTAACATTCGGTGACGATCGGTATTATGAGTTTATGTGTTTTGATGTAACGAAGGTAGTTCGGAGTCCCAGATGAGATCGGGGACATGACGAGGAGTCTCGAAATGGTCGAGACGTAAAGATCGATATATTGGACGACTATATTCGGACATCAGAAAGGTTCTGGGTGATTCGGGTATTTTTCGGAGTACCGGAGAGTTACGGCAATTCACCGGGAGGGTCAATGGGCCTTCATAGGCTTTAGTGGAAATAGAGGGCAGCAAGGAAGTGTGAGGTGCATCCCCCTAGGCCCAAACCGAATTGGTTTAGGGCTTTGGGGGCCGGCCCCCTCTTTCCTTCTCCTCTCCTCCTCTTTCCTTCCCCTCCTAGTTGGACTAGGAAAGGGGGAACCTACTCCTAGTAGGAATAGGATTTCCCCCTTGGGGCACACCCTATGAGGCCGCCGGCCCCCTCCCCTTGCTCCTTTATATACGTATCCAGGGGCATCCCATAGAGACACAAGTTGATCAGTTGATATTTTAGCCATGTGCGGTGCCCCCCTCCACCATAATCCACCTCGGTCATATCATAGCGGTGTTTAGGCGAAGCCCTGCATCAGTAGCATCATCATCAATGTCATCACGCCATCGTGCTGACGGAACTCTCCCTCGAAGCTCTGCTGGATTGGAATTCGTGGGACATCACCGAGCTGAACGTGTGCTGAACTCGGAGGTGCCGTGCGTTCGGTACTTGGATCAGTCGGATCATGAAGACGTATGACTACATCAACCGCGTTCTCATAACACTTCCTCTTACGGTCTACGAGGGTACGTGGACGACACTCTCCCCTCTCGTTTCTATGCATCACCATGATCTTGCGTGTGCGTAGGATTTTTTTTGAAATTACTACGTTCCCCAACAATTGCTTCTTTGACAAACGAGTGAAACCAAAGAACCTTGAGAGGTTGAAAACTTGAAAGAAAGAACACAACAGAGTTGAACTAAATTGTGAGCACTCTGGTAGAAAAGAGAAACAAGGAACACCATGTGAACCTTGGAGGTTGCAAAGCTATGAATGACAAGCACAATGGACAAGAAGGAATTGAAACCACTCTGGTTGGAACGAGATAAACAAGGAACAAGGAAGAACAAATTCGAACATCACTCCATTTGAAAAGATATGCAAGACTTGATAAGATGAAAAGAACATGAGCAGAGGACACAACACTCGCGTTGAATGGAAAAGCAAGGAAAGATCCTGATCTTGAGAAAACGAGATGATTGCTTGAAGAGAGAAACACCACAATGCCTCCGGAACGAAAGATTAGAAGTTGGATCGTTGGAAAGAAAAGAATTGAGAAGAAAATGACATATTCTACCACAATTGAATTTGTAAAGCATCCTTACAAAGAAGGGTTGAACGGAGTTGTTGAAAAAATCAACAACAAAAGAATAAGCTTGTTGTGGGCTTATGGAAAACATCAAAAAATTATGAGGTGACAACCGACCACTAACGGAAACAATTGATTGGATGAGATCAAAGAAAAGATGAAAAGCCTCTTTCACCGAGAAAATTAGGTGAAAACTTGGATCATTGATAAGCACCACACATAACAACATTCTCAATAGAAGGCTTTAGGTGAAATCTATACCAAGATAGCCTCAAATGAAGAAATTGTGATCAGTTGAAACAACTCATGAACGAAGAGAAATGATGGTTTTAAAATATCTCATTTCTGACCACTTGTGAATCATGAAACACGAACGGAAATTGTCAAGAATGATATATCACCATCTCAAAAGATAAGATAGAAAGAATTGCACTTTGGAATGCAAGATGGAGAATGTTTGAACTCCTCCAACAAGAATCTTGAAGAACACTTCGAGAATGAATTAAATCTTTGATGACCCACTATGAAGAACCTCCATGATGAACTCCAGTAAAAGGGACAATAGAAAAGAATTGAAGGTTGAAGCAAACAAGATTGAAGTCTTGCAATGAGTTAGATGGAGCTTCGAAATGAGAAAGCTTTGGACTCCGGACAAGAAAGATGAAAAACATGGAATAGAGAAATGATATCATGACTGAACTCCAGAAGAAAAGAATTAAATCACCTCGAGGAAACGAGAATAATAATTATGTCATGCTTACCCTTCATCAACTTAAATTGATGTAGCGACCAGACCTCAAACGGTCCAATCTCTGTGCTCCGGTGTCATCCCTGGATCTGTAATGCTGACACCACATAGTACTTGAAGGATTTATAACAGAGTAGCTATCACACACTTAGTACATCGAGTGTCTCAATAGAGATCGTATTACAATAAATGTGGCTTAAGGCCATCTAATAATGATAACATCGGAAGGCTTGGAAGATAAGTGAGTCCATCAACTCCAACGGCATCACTGAGTATAGAACCACGACCTAAAACTCCTTAATCGTCGTCTAAAAAGTCTGCAACATTAACGTTGCCGCCCCAAGACGGGTTAGCACATGGAATATGCTCGCAATGTAACACATAGAGTATAATGGAAAGACACAACTATTCTACATGCATATTTGGCTAGTGGAAAAGCTCTATGGTTACAGTTTTGCGTAAAGCCAATTTTTCCCTACTACAAAGGAATAAATTTATTTAACTATTATGGTGGTTGTTAAACATTGAGAATGGTTCACAGCATCCTCAATCCCAATTAAAATAATCATCATTAAATCCCAACAACATTAATTATAGTAACATGATGAGATTCACATGATAATCCAGGTACTAGATACTCAAGATGTCCATAACCGGGGACACGGGTAACCATGATTAGTTTATACACTCTGCAGAGGTTTGCGCACTTTTCCCCACAAGACTCGATCGCCTCCGTTTGGTTTCTCGCACTACACGGTGTTTGAGAAATGGATGACCGAGACATAGTCTTTCAGAAGCACTAGCACCTTACGATGGGTAGACCGTGCCACCTACATCCCCTACATCTGCTAGTCTACCATTGTAAGAGTTTGCATGACTTAGTCAACTATGCTAGAGCCCATAATAGCTTGTGGCTGCACACAGAAGTTTCTAGCATGAATAATCTCATGATCCCTTTGAACCTGGGTGGCGGTCCAAAAGAAAACAGGCAATCCTGGAATACCCAGGTGCCTCAATCCACCCAGATGTGTATTTAAGTTGCCACCTTAGATAAACCATTGATTTAAAAATCTCACATCTGTCATGGATATCACTCACCCAATCCACGTCTACTAGCATAGCATAGCAATAATAAGCAAACGTAGAAGTAACTCCCAAAGGTTTGCTAATAAACAGGTAATAGGTACTACCTCAACTACTACCCAAACCCACAATTTAATTAGATCCTAATCATGCAATGTGTAAGGATTGATGTAATGCAATAAAACTGGGTAGTAGAAGGTATGATCAAACTGTTACTTGCCTTGCTGATGATCCGGGAAACCTAACGATTCGAAGTAACAAGCGGCGCACTCCGGGTACTCTGTCGCAAACAAACAAGCATACAATAAGTACACAATTAATGCACAGGTAAAACTCAAATAAGAGATCTAACCAGAAGGTTCAACTTAAGAACTCCGGTTGGCAAAAAGAATCAAATCGAACGAAGCAACAAAAAACAAACGTCAAAAGAAACAGGCTTCGTTTACTATTCTGGATCTAAGGAAAATTTTTTACAGAAGCAAAAACTTGTTTAAGTTGGTTAAACGAAAAGAGGGTTTCGAGACGAAACTCCAGGCGCTTGAATCGCCTGATTCCGATAAACGAGCGAAAAGATAAACTAAAACGAAAATCGGATCAGAAATCACGATCAGAAAAATCACGGATTTAATCCGAGCAAAAGAAAAACAACGAACAGTTTAACGAACGAACGTTCGTTAACTGGATCTAAACGACGAACACGTTCGTTAAAATGCACGAATCGAGCGAAAGCTCGCTAAATAGAATAAATCGAAATAAAACCGATCTGATAAAAAAAAAAAAAATAAACCGCGGCTTTAAAAAAACCAGGCGGTTTTCTAAAGAAAATCGCCGGCGACGGCGGCTACCTCGAGTGGCGAGGCGGCGGGGCGGCACGGGCGGCGGTGAGGCGGCGGTGCGGGCGGTGGCGGCGCGGGCGGGCGGCGCGGATCGGGCGCTAGGGTTTGGGGCGGCTCGGGCTGGGCTGGCTCGGGCCCCGGGCGGCGGCTTATAAGGGCTGCCCCGGGCGAAGTCCCGCTCGGGTATGGCCCGGAGTCGGTTCGCGTTTTTTTAAATAATAACACGCAGAAAAACAAATAAAAGAGATACTAAACGGACTCCAAAAATCCCGAAATAAATTTTCCCCGACTTCGAAAATCAAGCCGGACAAAGTGAACATTTATTTGGGGCCTAAATGCAATTTTGAAAAATGCGCATTTTTCCTAAATTCAAATAAAATAGCGAAAAAATTCTGGGATAAAATCTTATTTTATTTTATTATTAAACCCTCAATATTTCTATATTTTGGGAAAGTCATTTTATTCCCTCTCTCATATTTTTGTAATAGAAATTATTGAAGATAAAATAAATAAAATCAAATGATCCTATTTTCAAAATTTGAGACAACTCAATTATGAAAATAACGAAATCCCCAACTCTCTCCGAGGGTCCTTGAGTTGCGAAAAATTTCTAGGATCAACCAAAATGCAATAAATATGATATGCAATGATGATCTTGTGTATAACATTCCAAATTGAAAATTTGGGATGTTACAAACCTACCGCCCTTAAGATGAATCTCGCCCTCGAGATTCGGGTTGGCTAGAAAATAGGTGAGGGTGGTGCTTCAGCAAATCTTCCTCTCGCTCCCAGGTGGCTTCATCCTCCGTGTGGTGGCTCCACTGAACTTTGCAAAACTTGATAACCTTGCTGCGGGTTACTTGGCTGGCATACTCAAGAATCTTGACGGGTTTCTCCTCATAGGTCAAATCACTGTCCAACTGAATCGCTTCCAATGGCACTATATCTCTTAGTGGTATATCAGCCATCTCCACATGGCACCTCTTCAACTGGGAAACGTGGAATACATCATGAACTCCTGACAATCCTTCGGGCAATTCCAACTTGTAGGCCACTTCTCCCATACATTCCAAAACTCGATATGGTCCTACAAAACATGGCGCTAACTTTCCCTAACTCCAAAACGCTTAATTCCTCGTAGTGGATATACTTGAAGATAAACTCGGTCTCCGACTTCGTAAACTGTCTCCTTGCATTTAGAATCTGCGTAGCTCTTCTGCCTAGACTGGGCTACCTTGAGCCTATCGCGAATCAACTTCACCTTATGTTCAGACTCCTTAATCAAATCAGGTCCAAACAACTGACGGTCTCCAACTTCGTCCCACAACAACGGTGTCCTGCACCTCCTTCCATACAAGGCTTCGAAAGGGGCCATCTTCAAACTGGATTGATAGCTATTGTTGTAAGAGAATTCTGCATACAGCAAATTCTCGTCCCAACTAGATCCGTAATCTAGCGCACAAGCTCTTAGCATATCCTCCAAGATCTGGTTGACTCTCTCACTCTGTCCATCTGTCTGCGGGTGAAAAGCTGTGCTAAACTCTAGTCTGGTTCCCAAAGTCTCATGCAACTGATTCCACAACTTTGAAGTAAACTGGGTTCCTCTATCCGATAAAATGCTCCTTGGAACTCCATGCAGACATATGATCCTGGTCATGTATAGCTTTGCTAACTTTGCACTGGTATAGGTACTCTTCACTGGAATGAAATGAGCTACTTTTGTCAAACGATCGACTACAACCCATATCGAGTCATAGCCTGAACGTGTTCTGGGCAATCCTGTAATAAAATCCATGCCTAGCTTATCCCACTTCCATTCGGGTATCAGCTATGGTTGTAGCAATCCTGCTGGCTTCTGATGCTCTGCCTTCACTCTCTGACATACATCAAAAACTGCAACGTACTCCGCAATATCCTTCTTCATTCCGGTCCACCAGAAAATATCCTTCAAATCCAAATACATCTTGGTATTTCCTGGGTGAATCAAATATGGTGAATCATGGGCCTCTTGCAGAATTAGCTTTCTAATCTCCGGATCATTTGGTACATAGACACGGTCTTCAAACCATAAGGTATCGTGCTCATCCTCACGAAATCCCTTAGCTTTTCCTTTGCTAATTTTCTCCTTAATAGAAGCAATCTCCTTGTCAGTCCTTTGGGCTTCTCTGATTTTATCCATCAATGTAGACTGAATCTCCAATGCTGCTACATAGCCTCTTGAAACTATTTCTAAACATAACTCTCGAAGATTTTTGGCTAACTCCCTTGGTAATCCTCCCGTCATTAGGGTGTTGACATGGCTCTTACGGCTTAATGCGTCAGCTACTACGTTAGCCTTTCCGGGGTGATAATGCAATTTCATATCATAATCCTTGATGAGCTCCAACCATTTCCTTTGTCTGAGGTTCAACTCCTTCTGTGTGAAAATATACTTCAAACTCTTATGATCCGTATACACTTCGCAATGGTTTCCAATTAGAAAATGTCTCCAAGTCTTCAGTGCATGCACTACGGCTGCTAACTCCAAATCATGCGTAGCATAATTCAACTCATGAGGCTTAAGCTGTCGTGAGGCATATGAAACAACTCTCCCTTCCTGCATAAGCACTGCTTCAAGTCCTCGTTGTGAAGCGTCGCAATACACCTCATAATCCTTGGTCTGGTCTAGCAAAATCAACAGTGGTGAAGTAACCAAACGTTTCTTCAACTCCTGAAAACTAGCCTGACATTCCTCCGTCCATATGAACTTGGTATCCTTCTTCAACAACTCAGTCATAGGCTTCGCAATCTTTGAGAAATTCTCAATAAACCTCCGGTAGTATCTTGCGAGTCCAAGAAAACTCCGGATCTCTCCCATGGTGGTTGGTGCTTCCCACTTGGTCACAGTATCAACTTTAGTGGGATCTACTGCTATACCTTCTCCGGATATAACGTGTCCGAGAAATCCAACTTCCTTCAACCAAAACTCACATTTGCTAAATTTGGCATATAATTGATGTTCTCTGAGCTTTCCAAGAACCAAACGCAAATGTTCCTTATGCTCCTCTTCATTCTTTGAGTAAACCAGGATATCATCAATGAACACTACGACGAACTTATCCAAGAACTCCATAAACACCTTGTTCATCATGTTCATAAAATATGCAGGTGCGTTAGTCAGACCAAATGACATAACGGTATACTCGTACAGCCCATACCTAGTGGTAAAAGCCGTCTTGGGTATATCCTATTCCTGAATCTTCAACTGGTGGTATCCTGACCACAGATCGATCTTGGAAAATACCTTAGCTCCTTGCAATCGGTCAAACAGATCATTGATCATCGGTAGTGGGTACTTGTTCTTGATGGTTACTTCATTCAATCCTCAATAATCGACAACCATCCTTAACGACCCATCCTTCTTCTCCACTAGAAGTACTGGCGATCCCCAAGGTGAAGAACTTGGGCGAATATAACCTTTATCAAGTAACTCCTTAATTTGCTTCTTAATTTCTACCAAATCCTTTGCAGGCATCCTATATGGTCTCTTTGATATTGGCCCTGTGCCTGGCAATAGCTCAATCAAAAACTCAATATCTCTATCCGGTGGCATGCCTGGCAACTCTAATGGAAATACTTCGGGGAAATCCTTCACTACTGGTACTTCCTCCTGCACAACTCTGGTTAAACAATTTATTTGAGTCCTCTTTGGCTCATGTCGGGATACATACTTGATCCTTCTCCCTTCTGGGGTGGTAAGCAAAATTGACTTACTAGCACATTCAATATTCCCTTCATACTTTGATAACCAATCCATGCCTAATATCACATCCAATCCTTGGGATTCCAGTACTATTAGGTCCGAGGGAAAAACATAGTTACCAATCCTTAATGGTAACCGATCACACCATAGACTAGCCATATATTCTGCTCCAGGCGAGGTTACTAACATGGGTGACCTAAGGGCTTGGGTTGGCAGTTTATACATATCCACAAATCCCCTTGATATGTATGAATGCGATGCACCAGTATCGAAAAGAACGAGTGTAGTAAATGACTTAACCAAAACTTACCGATTACTGCATCCGGCTGCTCTTCAACCTCCTCCACATTAACATGGTTCACCTGCCCCCTGTTGAAAGGGTTCGGCTTCTTCCCAGAGCTTCCATTGCCATTTCCATTATGTGATTCAGGACATTCATTGGCATAATGTCCGGTCTTCTGGCACTTAAAGCAAGTGACTTGGCTCAGGTCTTTCTTGGCTGGGGTTGATGGGTTGGTGCGGTTCTGGCCATTGCTTCCTCCATTCCCATTACCATTCCTGGGGCCATTGTGATTGTGCGAGCTACCTCCTCCATGGGTATGCTGAAAATGTCCTCCTGGTCTAGGGGTAAAACGTGGCTTCTGCTGAGCTCCTTAATTGTACTTTCCTTGTGCATACTTCCTCTTGCGATTCTCAATTTGCTGCTGCTTCCCTTCAATCATAAGAGCAAGATCTACCAACTCCTGGTAGTTGTTGAAGGTTGCTACCATCAACTGCATGTTCAACTCATCATTCAGTCCTTCCAGAAACTTCTCCTGCTTTGCTGCATCCGTAGCAACGTCATCTGGGGAATAACGTGCTAATTTACTAAAGTCCTCCACATACTGGCCCACTGTCCGTCCTCCTTGGCGCAAGTTGCGAAACTCTCGCTTCTTCATGGCCATAGCTCCTGCTGAAACATGGGCAGTTTGAAAAGCCTGCTGAAATTGGTCCCATGTGATAGTGTCGATGGGGAAAGTGGCTGTGAAATTCTCCCACCATGATGCTGCGGGTCCTTCAAGATGATGTGCGGCAAACTTCACCTTCTCCGCATCAGTGCATCCTGCTGTGGTCAACTCTCTAGCTGTCTTGCGGAGCCAATCATCTGCTACTATCGGCTCGGTGCTACTGAAAACACCGGCGGATTCAGCCTAAGAAAACGGGCTAAGTGATCAACAGGTGGTGGTGGTGGGTTGTTGTTGTTGTTCCCCTGATTCTGATTCTGGACTAGCAACTGCATCAATGTGTTCTGCTGCTGGATCAACTGGGTGAGCTCCGGTGGAAAGGTAAATCCGGGGTCACGTCTCGGAGGCATCTGAGGGTTTAGAAAAGATGAGTTTTAAGAATAGAGGGGGTCTAAAGAGAAAACACTACCCATATGCACATGAGGCAAAAGCAAACAATTCACTTCATTCAATCAAACAAGGGCATACAATCGATCTAACTATCGCAAAAGTGCTCGGACTACTATATTTACATGGTGGACTACTACTACTACAGATGAGGTGGTCTACTAGAAATATTCTTCGATTGTAGACTCCATGATATCTGCTCCAGCTTCATCAACATAGTCATCATCGCTATCATCTGGATCCGAGTTGGTGTCATCGATGATGATGTAGTCTTCCGGGTGAATCTCCTTGGGTTCTTCGTCTTCATCTACTGGCATAGGGCCTCCCATAAATATTCCAATCTTCTTGATCAGATCGTCATTCTTCCGCACTAATACTTTGATTTCCTCTTCATAATCTTCACGTGTAGCCTTGAGTTCTTCCTCCAGTTCCTTGATTCTTGTCCTTGCCTTCTTTAGGTCTATCATGTCGGCGCACATCTGGTTCTCCTGACGTCGAATGTGCTGGTTTAACTCCTGGATAAAAGCTGCAATTGATCTATCCTTTCTAGTGCTGATCATCTCCCAGTGCTCATCTCGGCGCCCACAAATCTGGTAGATAGTATCCTTGAGATCATTGCGGTAGACTTCTCCAATGCGTCCCATGGCGATGTGAGCTGTCCATGCTCTTTCCTAGACTCCAAGTTGGTGCATCAAAGGAAAACTCTATGGGCTCGGTGACTGGCATGAACGTCCTTCCTGGAACTTGAACTTGAATCATCCAGCGCTCTTCTTCAGGTAAAGTGGCGTTGTAGGTTCCGGTGAAGCTTGGTACTCCTATGTTCAGATATCTAGTGACTTCCTTCAAGTGACGTCCAAAGGGTGTATCTTCATCCGGTTGCGTGAACTTGTTCCTTGCATCCGCCATCCTAAAGAGTAGAAAATATGAGAGGTCAGAAGAGAAGAGAGTGAGTAGTGATCTAGGTCTTTAGCTTAGTGGTCGTATCCTACAGTCAGCATGTGCTCTGATACCATCTTGTAGCAACCAGACCTCAAACGGTCCAATCTCTGTGCTCCGGTGTCATCCCTGGATCAGTAATGCTGACACCACACAGTACTTGAAGGGTTTATAACAGAGTAGCAATCACACACTTATTACATCGAGTGTGTCAATAGAGAACTTATTACAATAAATATGGCTTAAGGCCATCTAATAACGATAACAACGGAAAGCTTGGAAGATAAGTGAGTCCATCAACTCCAACAGCATCACTGAGTATAGAACCACGACCTAAAACTCCTTAATCATCGTCTGAAAAGTCTGCAACATTAATGTTGCAGCCCGAAAACGGGTCAGCACATGGAATATGCTGGCAAAGTAACACATAGAGAATAATGGAAAGACACAGCTATTCTACATGCATATTTGGCTAGTGGAAAAGCTCTATGGTTACAGTTTTGCGTAAAGCCAATTTTTCCCTACTGCAAAGGAATAAATTTATTTAACTATTATGGTGGTTGTTAAACATTGAGAATGGTTGACATCATCCTCAATCCCAATTAAAATAATCATCATTAAATCCCAACAACATTAATTATAGTAACATGATGAGATTCACATGATAATCCAGGTACTAGATACTCAAGATGTCCATAACCGGGGACACGGCTAACCATGAATAGTTTATACACTCTGCAGAGGTTTGCGCACTTTTCCCCACAAGACTCGATCGCCTCCGTTTGGTTTCTCGCACTACACGGTGTTTGAGAAACGGATGACCGAGACATAGTCTTTCAGAAGCACTAGCACCTTACGATGGGTAGACCGTACCACCTACATCCCCTACATCTGCTAGTGTACCACTTTAAGAGTTCGCATGACTTAGTCAACTATGCTAGAGCCCATAATAACTTGTGGCTGCACACGAAAGTTTCTAGCATGAACAATCTCATGATCCCTTTGAACCTGGGTGGCGGTCCAAAAGAAAACAGGCAATCCTGGAATACCCAGGTGCCTCAATCCACCTAGATGTGTATTTAAGTTGCCACCTTAGATAAACCATTGATTTAAAAATCTCACATCTGTCATGGATATCACTCACCCAATCCACGTCTACTAGCATAGCATAGCAATAATAAGCAAACGTAGAAGTAACTCCCAAAGGTTTGATAATAAACAGGTAATAGGTACTACCTCAACTACTTCCCAAACCCACAATTTAATTAGATCCTAATCATGCAACGTGTAAGGATTGATCTAATGCAATAAAACTGGGTAGTAGAAGGTATGATCAACGTGTTACTTGCCTTGCTGATGATCCGGGAAACCTAACGATTCGAAGTAACAAGCGGCGCACTCCGGGTACTCTATCGCAAACAAACAAGTATACAATAAGTACACAACTAATGCACAGGTAAAACTCAAATAAGAGATCTAACCAGAAGTTTCAACTTAAGAACTCCGGTTGGCAAAAAGAATCAAATCGAATGAAGCAACGAAAAACAAACGGCAAAAGAAACAGGCTTCGTTTAATATTCTGGATCTAAGGCAATTTTTTACAGAAGCAAAAACTTGTTTAAGTTGGTTAAACGGAAAGAGGGTTTCGAGACGAAACTCCAGGCGCTTGAATCGCGTGATTCCGATAAACGACCAAAAAGATAAACTAAAACGAAAATCAGATCAGAAATCACGATCAGAAAAATCGCGGATTTAATCCGAGAAAAAGAAAAATCACGAACAGTTTAACGAACGAACGTTCGTTAACTAGATCTATACGACGAACACGTTCGTTAAAACGCATGAATCGAGCGAACGCTCGCTAAATAGAATAAACCGAAATAAAACCGTTCTGATAAAAAAATAAACCGCGGCTTTAAAAAAACCGGGCGGTTTTCTTAGAAAACCGCCAGCGACGGCGGCTACCTCGGGCGGCGAGGCGGCGGCGGGGCGGCGCGGGCGGCGGTGCGGGCGGGCGGCGGCGAGGCGGCGGCGCGGGCGGGCGGCGCGGATCGGGCGCAAGGGTTTGGGGCGGCTCGGGCTGGGCTGGCTCGGGCCCCGGGCGGCGGCTTATAAGGGCTGCCCCGGGCGGAGTCCCGCTCGGGTACGGCCCGGAGTCGGTTCGCGTTTTCTTAAATAATAACGCGCATAAAAACAAATAAAAGAGATACTAAATGGACTCCAAAAATCCCGAAATAAATTTTACCCAACTTCTAAAATCATGCCGGACAAAGTGAACATTTTTTTGGAGCCTAAATGCAATTTTGAAAAACGTGCATTTTTCCTAAATTCAAATAAAATAGCGAAAAAATTCCGGGATAAAATCTTATTTGATTTTATTATTAAACCCTCAATATTTCTATATTTTGGGAAAGTCATTTTATTCCCTCTCTCATATTTTTGTAATAGAAATTATTGAAGATAAAATAAATAAAATCAAATGATCCTATTTTCAAAATTTGAGACAACTCAATTATGAAAATAACGAAATCCCCAACTCTCTCCGAGGTTCCTTGAGTTGTGAAAAATTTCTAGGATCAACCAAAATGCAATAAATATGATATGCAATGATGATCTATTGTATAACATTCCAAATTGAAAATTTGGGATGTTACAATTGATGACAAGCAACGGTAGGCATGCTACTTATTCTCATTGAAAAGGATTAAGAGAGATATAGCGCAAACTTGAATAGGGTCTTCAATGAACCATTGGTAGGAATTGAAAATGAACATAGCAAAGGGACAAATCACCGGGAAGAATTAGAAAACAAAAAAAGATACTTGAGGTAATTTTGATACAATAGAATGAAGAGATCATGAGCTAACTAGAGAATACTTGAGCGATGCACTAGTAAGATTTGGAGAACAAGAGTTGAAAGCTCAGAATGAATAATTCTAAGATGATGGCTCCGGAGAATCAAACTGAAAATACTACTGAATTGCTCCGGATGGGTGAAAAGAATTCTCACAATCGAAAACAATTATGAGAGGAGGGCATCAAGCTAGATCCATGAATCTTCAAGAGAACTGGCAAGGATTTAAGAGAAGCTCTTCTTCGGTCTTCAAATGTTGATAAAGATAATGAGGAACACCACACAATTATTTGAGATACTTTGGAATGATGAAAATATGAAGATTCAGATCAAAATGAAAGGAATTGAAGGAAAACTCAAAGTAGAAATTTGACTGATGAGAATTCATTCTTACGTCAAACTTTGAAATAATTTGAGAATCGCTTCGGATAAATTAGAAGAGTCAGTAAGATCCTCGGAAGCCCTGTGGGTTATGGGCCCAGTCAAAAGAAACACCTTTGAAAATATTGCTTAGTAAGCGATAATGCACCAGTTGATTTGAATGGCTTGTATGAGATAACAACCTCAAAATACCTTGAATGGATTGAGAATGGAAACGAATCTTCTGAGATATCTTCAGCACTCCGAAACAAATGGAAAGTGAGAGCTAAATGATTAAGAGATACACCGGCATAAGAAAGCACTTGAAACAAGGAAGGGGATAAGATCAACACCTACAACTTGAATTGAATCCACCGGAAAAGAATACGAGAATGAAGAATGATAAACTTGAAGCTTCTTGAGCATCTTCCTGAGAATCACCGGATAAGACAATCGAAAGAAAAGACTGAAGAGACTTCTCACAAATAAAAGGATACATGATTATGAAATCTGAATCCTTGAAGAAAAAAGGGTGGGAGGGCAGGAAAAACAAAGACAACTTGGGACGGATGAAACAAACACCGTTGAGAAAACTTAGAATTGATCTCGTGAATGTTGAAATGATCGGATCCACTTGAAGAGAAGCACGCCGGTTGGAAAAGAATTAACATGACAACCTCGATGAGTAAGAAGGATTAGTATTCACATAGAAATATGAGAACAATGCTCAGGAAAGGTATGGATTCAACACTTGACATTGAAGCAACTCAAATAGCACAACTCAAAACAAAAACAGAGGATTGGCTTGCATAATAAGCCGTAAACAAACATATGATAGATCCCATATCGTATCATGTGTCTGTTTGAAAGATATCCTACGTGATACTTGAATTCCCACATTAGAACTCCCGAAACTTTCTGGTTATGCAATCTGGTGCTGGGGATACAGGGAGGGACAATATATCACACAACTAACAAATCCTATGCTCCAACTGTATCCATCCTTCAACACATAACCAAGAAACCTTCCAAAATTGTGTACCCCAGACCTTCGAAAACATCCGATATACTAGATGTGGCAATACATTTGATCTCTCTCCCCAGTACTGGGTGTCGTCAAACTACTCTCACCACAAAGAGTATATAAGTGTTTTCGATGTCGGTGAACTCTGGTATTCCGGAACTAAAACGATAAGCACTATGACAAAAATACCTTGGAGCTCAACTCCCCGGGACACTGCCACAACCCCTCAATGTCAGGAGGCATCAAGACAGAATCGTCGTCACAATGATATTGCAATGATCCAACAATACCCGCGTGGTCCTAAAAAAATTGAGTGAAAAAGAAAAGAGTAAAGTCAAAACATCTACATCAGGTGTCCACACCAGAGCGACGAAGGGGATAAGGAGTAAAAAGAATTCCTACTCTCCGATATATAACTAGACTCAAAATAGTTTTCTTCTAGACTCAACAACAGCAACGGTTCAATCAATCAAGGGGGTCTCAAATCTGGATCACAATCCTGTGCAGGACTCCGGCGAGGAACTCCGACAATGGGTGGCTGACGGTGACGCGAGCGCCGGGAACGGGTAGATCAGGGCGAGGGGGTCTCGAATCTAGCGGCGCGAGGGAGCTCTGAGGTGGTGGGAACTGCAGGGCCATGGTGGGGAAATTTTTTAGAGAAGATACTAAGAGGAAGGAAAAGAGATAGAAGGAGAGGAGAAGGCGCGAGGCACATGCCTGCTGGTCCAGAGGCTCTGCTCGTAGAGGTGGCCGATGGCGGAGCTTGGACGGTGTCGAGGTGGTTCCTGTTGGTTCGGTCGACCTGTGGTGGGGCGGACGAGGCGCACGGAAGGAGGAGGAGCTGCTCGGGCGGCTTGGCAGCGCGAGGAGACCAGATGGAGCACTCCTACTCGGGGTTTCGGGCGGGCGAACCGCGAGCGCGCGGGGATGGTGGCGGCGATGTTGCCCTATTCAAAGAGAGACAAAGGAGAACAAAGTGAGGTTTGGGCGAGGTTCCTCCGGCGACTGGGAGCTTCTGCCCCGGCTGCTTGCAGGTGAGGAGGCCCGCAGGAGGTGCGAGGCAGGGGATCCTGCTAGTGGCTGGAAAACACGGGAGGTGGTCGGAGGCCACGGGTTTGAGGGAGGAGGATCTGAGATGGATGGTGGTTGGCTAGGCGCTGAAACCAAGGAGAGAGTAGTGGCGGCGTGGGGATTTGCTGGAGATTGGACATGCTAGGGCTAGGGTTGGACTACTATATATACTAGATGGTAGGTAGGAGGGAGTTTGGGGCAATCTGAACCATCCAATCATAATCGAACAGTCTGAGAAAAATAGCTCAGGGGAGTCCAACAAAGAACCGAAGATATTTTAGGGATGATCCGGACCCATCGGTCGCGACTGCCCGGGTCGGATTCGGGACAACTTACGGACACGCATGAGGGGTTTGACAAGATATAAAGGAGGCAAGGGGGGTTTGATGGGCTCAGATAAGAGAGAGAAGAGAGCGATATGGTTGACCTGAGAGGAGCTCAACGGAGACAAGGAAGAAGCGGCAACTACGAGCGGGTGCAAGTTTTATGAAACCATGCGAATGCAATGTGGATGATGCGATGATGAAATGCAGCAAACAAATAAATCACACAACAACAATGAAAACACATGGAAGGCGTCTTGGTGTATTTATCCTTCGAAAAGAACCGATGGTGAAGTCATCAGGGAAGGCCTGTGAAAAAGAAACCTGAAAAGCAGAAAAAAGGAAACATTGAAAGTACGCGTGTCCGGGGTGGTCGAGCCGTATTGTGGACCACAAGCTAGTTATGCCTCCATCCATGCCCATGGTATTTTGAGTGCATAGTTATGTACGTGCAATACAATTGCCGCCACTTGGTCGGGACTGGGACGGAGGCCGAATTGCTAGTCGAGCTCTTGACGAGCCGAGCTATCCTGCTGCAGAATAGTCTGTACTCTCTTGACAGTGTCCGGGAGCTCGGCCGCCGAATTAAGGTTCTGCTTGAAAAGGCCGCTCTGTACTTGTGCTGCTAAGGCAGCGGTGTGCTCCTCGGTGCAGAGGGAGTGTTCCATGTTTCCATTAACTGTTATGATGCCACGTGGTCTGGGCATCTTGAGCTTGAGATAAGCGTAGTGTGGCACCGCGTTGAATCGAGGAAATGCAGTTCGTCCAAGCAGTGCGTGATAACCGCTGGGAAAAGGGACGATATCAAAGATTAACTCCTCGCTTCGGAAGTTGTCCGGAGATCTGAAGAAAACCTCTAGTGTGATTGAGCCCGTACAGCGGGCCTCTACACCTGGTATGACTCCTTTAAAGGTAGTCTTTGTGGGCTTGATCCGTGATAGATTAATGCCCATTTTGCGCACTGTATCCTCATAGAGTAGGTTGAGGTTGCTGCCATCGTCCATCAGGACTCGCGTCAGGTGGAACCCAACTATTATTGGGTCCAGGACCAGTGCGGCTGAACCGCCATGATGGATATTGGTCGGATGGTCCCGACGATCGAAAGTGATCGGGCATGACGACCATGGATTAAATTTTGGGGCGACTGGCTCTATCGCGTAGACGTCACTAAGAGCGTGCTTGCGCTCCCTCTTGGGGATGTGGGTAGCGTATATCATGTTCACCATTTTGACCTGAGGGGGAAACTTCTTCTATCCCCCTGTGTTCGGTGGCCGGGGCTCCTCGTCCTCTTCTCCTTGCTTCAGCATTTAACTTGCCGGCCTATTTAAAAACTCAACAATCTCTATTGGTATGATTGGGTGGTTTGTCTGGGGTGCAATGGATCTGGCACGGACAACCGAGTATGCGGTCCAAGCTTGATGAGCCCGAATTGTTCTTTTTGAACTGCCTCTTCCGCTGACTGGACTTAGAGCCACTGAATCCGGCATTGACCATCGTATCATCGGTCTTGTCATTGTTTTTTCAACGCTTGTGTCTATTGCGTCGGGACTTGTCGTTGCTATTTTTGGCTTCAGAGGTGCCTACGTTGCTTGCATTATTTTTGCTACGGCCCAGCCAACTTTCTTCACCCGCACAAAAGCAGGTCATGAGTGTCGTGAGGGCTGCCATGGACTTCGGCTTTTCTTGGCTGAGGTGGTGGGCGGGCCATTCGTCGCGGATGTTGTGTTTAAAGGCCGCTAGGGCTTTGGCATCCGGACAGTCGACGATCTGGTTCTTTTTGGTTAAAAACCTAGTCCAAAATTTCCTGGCTGACTCTCTGGGTTGTTGAACTATATGGCTTAAGTCATCGGCATCTGGTGGCCGGACATATCTATCTTGGAAGTTGTCGCGGAAGGCATCTTCCAAATCCTCCCAGCTGCCGATAGAGTTTTCAGGCAGACTGTTTAACCAGTGCCGAGCTAGCCCTTTGAGTTTTAACGGAAGGTATTTGATGGCGTGGAGGTCATCTCCGCGGGCCATATGGATATGGAGAAGAAAATCCTCAATCCACACAGCGGGATCAGTTGTTCCATCATATGATTCAATATTCACGGGTTTAAACCCTTCTGGGAATTCATGCTCCATTACTTCGTCAGTGAAGCAAAGAGGGTGTGCGGCGCCTCTATATCGGACCACATCGCAACGTAGCTCCGATGGAGTCCATCTGCGGTTTTTGGGCCGCGCATGACTAGGCTTGTCACGTACGAATAGATAGCCGTTGTCACGTGTCAGGGCAAGTCCTCGCGATCCGTAGATCGATTTGGTATGTCCTCTTCTATTGTCTAGGTCCTGCCGAAGGTCATATGTATAACCACGATTTGTTTTATCTCTGCCTTTACGATGAGGCGGGGCGGGCTGGTGTTTGGCTTGAGCTGCCGTTTTATCCCGACCACATGGCGGTCGGTCAGCCGCATTGTGCGATGATGGTATGGGCTCTGGTGCCTCGTCGTCGAACTGAGGTAGCAATTTGCGCTTCGGGTAGCTTTTGGCTAGGCACTTGAGGCTGTATTCTTCGGCTTCTAGGACATTGGTCTAGCTATCATTGAGCAGATCTTGGTCAGCTTGAAGCTGCTGCTGCTTCTTTTTCAGGCTCCTTGCAGTGGCTATTAGTAGGCGCTTAAAGTGCTCCTGCTCAAGAGGTTCCTTAGGTATGATAAAATCCTCGCTGCCAAGGCTCACCTCCTCCTCGGAGAGAGAGAGATAACTACTGTCCTCCTAGTCTTCGTTTATGGCCTGTTCATTGGGGCTAACTTGCCCATCTTCCCGATCATCCTGTTCGACAGTTCGTTCGTCGGGATCTTCTCTGTCTTCGGCACCGTCCGGAGTGTTATCGTCTCCCATCCCGGTGTTGCTGTCTTTTTTACAACGCGACTTAGAGCAACGCCGATGACGCCAGCATTTTGGTTGTATCACAGGACGTTCGTCCTCAACTGGATCTACTTTGTCATGATCGTTAGTTCTTTTAGGAGTATCCACCATGTACACATCATAAGAAGAGGTGGCCATCCAGCATCCAGTAAACGGCGGGTTTTGGCCCTGCTCCTCATCGGCATCGTCGTCCATATCGTCGATGTCTTCGGAGCCGTAATCGAGCGTGTCGGTTAAGTCTTCGACAATGGCTATGAAGTGGGCGGTGGGTGGGAAGCAAAATTCTCTGTCATCAGCCTCTAGTTCGAACCCGATATAATTCGGCTGTGAGCCCTCTGCTAAGGATAGTGCTCTTAACGAGTTTAACACATCGCCCGAAGGCGAGTGTCGGAAGTTGTCCGCAGAGCTGAATTCGACGATCAATGACCGATCAAGCTCGACGTACTCGGACGCACAAGATTCGAAACCTGTAGCCGGAGACGAGTCCATGGTTCCGGTGACACATATGTCACTTGAAGTTAGGTCTCTGTGTGGATCCAACACCGCTGAGTCTGCGGCTTCTGCGGCGGGGTTGAGCTTCTCGTCCTCGGATGGCGCGATCTGCTCCAGATCTGAGGCTAGAGCAGCTACATGTACTATCTCTTGGGTATGGTCTGATGACAGATTTTTTTCGTGTTCATCGTGGTGGTAGGGAGCAGCTGTCGTGGTCTCAAATTCGTCGAAGATCAAGTCTCCGCGGATATCCACGACGTAATTCAAGCTTCCAAATCTGATCTGATGGCTAGGGGCGTAGCTTTCGATCTGCTCCAGATGGCCAAGCGAGTTGGCCCGCAGTGCGAAGCCACCGAATACGAAGATCTGTCCGAGAGAAAGACTTCCCCTTGGACAATGTTGTTGTAGATGGTTGAAGGAGCCATCTAAGCTTTTGACGACAGCACAGTGAAACTCTCAATGAAAGCACCAATGCCGGTGTCAAAACCGGCGGATCTCGGGTAGGGGGTCCCGAGCTATGCGTCTAAGGTCGATGGTAACAGGAGACAAGGGACACAATGTTTACCCAGGTTTGGCCCTCTCTATGGAGGTAATACCCTACTTCCTGCTTGATTGATCTTGATGAATATGAGTATTACAGGAGTTGATCTACCACGAGATCGTAATGGCTAAACCCTAAAAGTCTAGCCTGTCTGACTATGATTATGGGGATATCTGTCTATGGACCTAACCCTCCAGTTTATATAGACACCTGAGGGAACTAGGGTTATGTAAGGTCGGTTACAGAGAAAGGAATCTTCAAATTCGGACGCCAAGCTTGCCTTCCACGTCAAGGAGAGTCCCATTCGGACACGGTAGAGTCTTCGGTCTTTGTATCTTCACAGCCCATCAGTCCGGCCCATGTCTAATAGGTCGGACACCCGAGGACCCCTTAGTCTAGGACGCCCTCAGTCATGGAGGTGGATGATGGCAATTTTGAGCCAAAAGAGCCCGCAGAAGCACGCGCGTGCTACGGCAATCAAATAGGCCGCATCATACGGACAACCGCCACCGTCAACGATGAGAAACTAAAGAAGATAGATAATATGAGGCCCTCCCTCATAAAGAAGCTGCACCAGGTATTCTCGTTCCTAGGCCGGGATGAAAAGGAATATAAAAATCCAGATAAAGACCCGTCAATGAAGGAGATAAACAAACGCGCCATGACCAAGTTTAGCGACGCGTTGGCTGCCTGGAAAGCAAGGGTGAAACATCATACCGTCAAGAAAAAGGAACCCTACTCCGAGATTGTAAAGGATAATCCGACAATCACGAAAGAGCAGTTTGAAATATTCAAGGCGGCTTGCGATGCCGAAGCTGCTAAAGAAAAGTCGAAGTACATGAAGGGACTTCAATAGAAGAACATGGGGTGCCACCACCTCGGAAGCCGTGGTTATAGCAGGAAGAGGTCCATATGGGCCAAGGAGGATGCGGAACGCGAAAGTCTGGGCATGCCAGACCCCTTGGTGGAGTTCACCATCCCGCAGGAGCGTGATGTCCTCAGGGCCCGATACAGTCAAGAAGGTTTTCGAGACGGACCCGGTCACGAGGAGTTAATGAGACTGCTGGTAATTTTAGTTTCTGATCAATTCGACTGCACGTTTAGTCATATTTGTAAATGATCCTTGTTCCTTTTGCAGAGAGAGCAGCACAGGATTGCAGCCGAAAGCGACTCACCGTCTGAGGCATTGGCGAGGCCCAAGTGGGACACCCCATTCAACCGGGCGTTGAACATATTGAAAAGACTCCTGGAGGACACTGGCCGTCGTATAGACGCATGCACGGTGTCGGAGATGGCGCCGCATGGAAGAAGTACTACCGTGAGACCACAGAGGAGAGAAAGGAAAGATGAAGGTTAGCTGAAGAAAACATCGACAAGAAGGTTCAGATTGTGGTTGAGAAGAAATCAGCTGAGACAGTCGCAATAGCGGTAGCTACCGCAAAATAGGCGATTGCAGATATGTCTGGTGTCTTGGTTCCGGCCATTGTCAGTTGGAGCAGGGAAAATCCAGAAAAAAGTACAGCGGACATTCCCCAAGCCGACTTCTTTGGGAGCAGCTCGACTAGTGTTGCACCAGCACCTGCACCTGCTCTTGCACCGGCTCCCGCATTAGCTCCTGCACCGGCTCCCACAGCAACACCTACACCTGCTCCTACACCGGCTCCCGCACCAGCTCCTGCATCGGGTCCCGCACCTGCTCATAGCATCCCGTCCTCCGTCTCGGACGTGCTCGGCGGTGCTTCATCTTTGGCTGAGCTCGATGCCCTCATAGTATCTGTCACACCGGCCCTCTTCAATAAGTGTATAATATCCCATTTCCGCTGCCTTTCAGATGTCTCACATCACAGACATGTCTTTGCAGGCCGATGTAACCATGTGCACATATTGTACACCATCGGCGACCAGAAGGTGGACGTGGGGAAGGCGACGATAATGAAGCCGAAGGAACCATTGTTCCACAACCGGCCGACCCCCCTGACATCTTCAAGGTTTCCGTGGCTAGTGTCAAACCGGTCCACGAGAATTTGGCTCCTCCGGTACTAGGGGGTGATAACCCACAAGTATAGGGGATCGCAACATCTTTCGAGGGTAGAGTATTCAACCCAAATTTATTGATTCGACGCAAGGGGAGCCAAAGAATACTCTCAAGTATTAGCAGCTGAGTTGTCAATTCAACCACACCTGGAAACTTAGTATCTCTAGCAAAGTGTTTAGTAGCAAAGTAATATGATAGTGATGGCAACGGTAACAAAAGAGTAATGAAAGCAAAGTAATGTTTTTGGTGTTTTGTAGTGATTGTAACAATAGCAACGGGAAAGTAAATAAGCATAAACCAGTATATGGAAGCTCGTAGGCATCGGATCAATGATGGATAATTATGCCGGATGCGGTTCATCATGTAATAGTCATAACATAGGGTGACACAGAACTAGCTCCAATTCGTCAATGTAATGTAGGCATGTATTCCAAATATAGTCATACGTGCTTATGGAAAAGAACTTGCATGACATCTTTTGTCCTATCCTCCCGTGGCAGTGGCGTCCTTACGGAAACAAAGGGATATTAAGGCCTCCTTTTAATAGAGGTCCGGAACAAAGCATTAGAACATAGTGAATACATGAACTCCTCAAACTACGGTCATCACCGGTAAGTATCCCGATTATTGTCACTTCGGGGTTAACAGATCATAACACATAATAGGTGACTATAGACTTGCAAGATAGGATCTAGAACTCTCATATATTGATGAAAACATAATAGGTTCAGATCTGAAATCATGGCACTCGGACCCTAGTAACAAGCATTAAGCATAGCAAAGTCATAGCAACATCAATCTCAGAACATAGTGGATACTACGGATCAAACCCTAACAAAACTAACTCGATTACATGGTGAATCTCATCCAACCCATCACCGTCCAGCAAGCCTACGATGGAATTACTCACGCACGGCGGTGAGCATCATGAAATTGGTGATGGAGGATGGTTGATGATGATGACAGCGACGAGTCCCCCTCTCCGGAGCCCCGAACGGACTCCAGATCAGCCCTCCCGAGAGGTTTTAGGGCTTGGCGGCGGCTCCGTATCATAAAACGCGATGATCTCTTCTCTCCTATTTTTTTCTCCCCGAAAGAAGTTATATAGAGTTGGAGTTGGAGTCGGGGGGTCTCCAGGGGGCCCATGAGGTAGGGGGGCGAGCCCTAGGGGGGCACCCCCACCCTTCTGAGAAGGGTGTGGGCCCCCCTGGTCTTCATCTTTGGCGAGATATCCCGTGGAGTTTCAGGTCATTCCGAGAACTTTTGTTTTTTGCACATAAAACAACATCATGGCAATTCTGCTGAAAACAACATCAGTTCGGGTTAGTTCCATTCAAATCATACAAGTTAGAGTCCAAAACAAGGGCAAAAGTGTTTGGAAAAGTAGATACGTTGGAGACGTATCAACTCCCCCAAGCTTAAACCCTTGCTTGTCCTCAAGCAATTCAGTTGACAAACTGAAAGAAATAAAGAAAAACTTCTACAAACTCTGTTTGCTCTAGTTTTTGTAAATATGTCAAGCTAGCATTCAAGTTTTCAGCAAAGATTATAACTAACCACATTTGCAATAATTCTCAGGTCTCATGATTACCCATATCAATAGCATAATCAACTAGCAAGCCATAATAATAAATCTCGGATGACAACACTTTCTCAAAACAATCAGAATATGATATAACAAGATGGTATCTCGCTAGCCCTTTCTGAGACCACAAAACATAAATGCAGAGCACCTTTAAAGATCAAGGACTGACTAGACATTGTAATTCATGGTAAAAGAGATCCAATCATAATCACACCCAATATAAATTAACAGTAATGAATGCAAATGACAGATGCGCTCTCCAGCTAGTGCTTTTTAATAAGAGGGTGATGACTCAGCATAAAAGTAAATAGATAGGCCCTTCGCAGAGGGAAGCAAGGATTTGTAGAGGTGCCAGAGCTCAGTTTGAAAATAGAGGTGAATAACATTTTGAGCGGTATACTTTCATTGTCAACATAACAACCAAGATATGGCGATATCTTCCATGCTACACACATTATAGGTGGTTCCCAAACAGAATGGTAAAGTTTATACTCCCCTCCACCAACAAACATCAATCCATGGCTTGCTCGAAATAACGAGTGCCTCCAACATACATCAGGTCCCAAGGGGAGTTTTGTTTGCAATTATTTTGATTTAGTTTGCATAACGCATGGGACTGGGCATCCCGGTAACCAGCCCTTTATCTCGTGAGTGAGGAGCGGAGTCCACTCCTCTTGAGAATAACCCACCTAACATGGAAGATATAGACAACCCTAGTTGATACATGAGCTATTCGAGCATACAAAACAGGATATTTATTTGAAGGTTTAGAGTTTGGCACATACAAATTTACTTGGAATGGCAGGTAGATACCGCATATAGGAAGGTATAGTGGACTATCTGGAATAACTTTAGGGTTTAAGGAGTTTGGATGCACAAGAAGTATTCCCGCTTAGTACAGGTGAAGGCTAGCAAAAGACTGGGAAGCGACCAGCTAGAGAGTGACAACAGTCATGTACATGCATTAAAATTAATAAACATTGGATGCAAGCATGAGTAGGATATAATCCACCATGAACATAAATATCATGAAGGCTATGTTGATTTGTTTCAACTACATGCGTGAACATGTGCCAAGTCAAGTCACTTAAATCATTTAGAGGAGGATACCACCCTATCATACCACATCATAACCATTTTAATAGCATGTTGGCACGCAAGGTAAATCATTATAACTCATAGCTAATCAAGCATGGCACAAGCAATTATGATCTCTAATTGTCATCGCAAACATGTTTATTCATAACAAGTTGAATCAAGAACGATGAACTCATCATATTTACAAAAACAAAAGAGGTCGAGTTCATACCAGCTTTTCTCATCTCAGTCAGTCCATCATATATCATCATAATTGCCTTTCACTTGCACGACCGAATGATGTGAATAATAATAAGAGTGCACATGCATTGGACTAAGCTGGAATCTGCGAGCATTCAATAAACAGGAGAAGACAACGTAAAATGGGCTCTTGGTTAAATCAACAATAATGCATATAAGAGCCATTTCAACAATTTAATCATGGTCTTCTCCTACTGACCCCCAAAGAAAAGAAAAGAAATAAAACTATTTACAAGGGAAAGCTCCCAACAAGCAAAAGAAGAACATGAAATATTTTTGGGTTTTCTTTTTAATTACTACTACAGGCATGGAAAGTAAATTAATTAAAAGCTACAACTATTTTTTTGTTTTCTTAAGGTTTATTAAACACACAAGAAGAAAACATAAAAGAAAATAAACTAGCATGGACGATACAATGAAAAAGTATGAGCACCGACATCTAGCAATGAGTGTGTGTGAACATAAATGTAATGTCGGTGAGAAATACGTACTCCCCCAAGCTTAGGCTTTTGGCCTAAGTTGGTCTATGGCCATGGCTGGCCTGGCTGATATCCATAATAATAGTTGTTCGGGTCATATTGTGATGAGGAAGAAGAAGGCTCCGATTGCCACTGGCTGGCAATCATCTCCAGATCCCACTGATAGTTAGACTGTCGTGAAGGATCAAATTGTGGTTCCGGTTCTGGCTCCTCGGCTGGTGCAGGGTTCCAGTAGGCGTGGATAGCCATCAACAGAACAAGGTACTTTCCTACAGTCAAATCAAACAAAGCAGGAGCAGGCAAGGTAATAGTCTCAGGATGATGTTTATTAAAGAACAATTGATATTTAAGCTCTCCTGCCCTATTCTTAACAATAAAATCATGTGCCACCATACTTTTATAATCTAAATAAACATGAGGCAACACTTTTTCTTCCTTCTCAGCATGCCTAATAGGTATGTTAAAATGTGTAGCTAGGCGTGTGGCATAGACGCCTCCAAAGATGGGACCCTTAGTACGGTTCATACTTAACCGTCTGGCAATAATGCCGCCCATACTAAAAGTGTTATCACTATATAAACCTTGGAGCAAAATAATAATATCAGGGATACTAAGGTTTCTAGAGTTTCCGCGACCAATTAAGCAACAACTAGCAAATAATGCAAAGTAACGTAAGATAGGAAAATGTATGCTAGTGATTCATGCATCGGAAACCTTCCTAGTTTCCCCTACCGTGATAGTATTAATAAATCCCTCCACATCATCATGATGTGGTTCTTCTGTCTTGCCCTCAAAAGGGACTAAACAAATCCGACAAAAATCATAAAGTAACATCTCCTTATGCACATCATATAAATGAAACTCCATCGTAGGTGGTGAGCTCCTAGAATGAAAATGAAAGTCTTGCACAAAGGTATTTGTGAGCAAGAGATATTGATCGCATTGGTCGTGGAGGAAAGTGGTGAGGCCTGCATTAGGAGCCAACTCATGAAAATCTTCATAAATCTCGGCTGCTCTCAAGAAATCCTCAGAAGGCCATTCACATGCCCGAACCTCCGCGGTGCGCGGCAAATTATACTTAGTCTTCGGTGCCTTTTCCTTCGAGCTTTGGCTCGATGAGCCCCTCAATAATCTCCTCATCATTTTCTGAAAAAATCTGAATTTTTTAGTAACTTCAAAATAAAAGTAAACCAAACTCAATAATATTGATAGCAACTACTCCTACAAGTGCCTAGGGCCTATATCATGCATCAAAACTACTTTTGACCATATAAATTTGACATGCAACCTCAAGAACAGGGTCACCTAAGCAACACAAATTTGCAATGAATAAAGCACTAGAACAAAAACTAATTGGACCAATGGAGGAGTCACATACCAAGGAACAATCTCCCCAAGCAGTTTTGTGAGAGGTGCTTTGAGCAAGGAGATCGAAAATGGCAGCAAAACGAGCTTGGACTCGGGTTTGAGCTGGTTTTTCGTGTTTGGGGGAGGAAGATGAAGTGTGTGGCTGAAAGAATAAGTGGAGGAGGGCCACCGTGGGCCCACGAGGTCGGGGGGCGCGCCCTCCACCCTCGCGGCAAGGTGGTTGGCCCCCCTGGTGTGTATTTTGTTCCATAAATCCTCAAATATTCTAGAAAAAAATCATATTTAATTTTCAGGGCATTTGGGGAACTTTTATTTTTCGAGGTATTTTTATATTGCATGGATAATCAGATAACAGACAGAAAATTATTTATTTTCACTTTATTTCAACTAAATAACAGAAAGTATAGAGAGGGTACAGAAGGTTGTGCTTCTAGTTTCATCCGTCTCATGCTCATCAAAAGGAATCCACTAACAAGGTTGATCAAGTCTTGTTAACAAACCCATTCCGATTAACATGAAACCGGAGAAATTTCGAATAACACTAGGTTACCTCAACAGGGATATGCACATCCCCAATAATAAGTATATCATATTTCTTCTTGATAGTAGGAAGAGGAAATTCAAAACCTCCAAATATAATCGATGGAATTTTTCCGATAAAATTGATACTATGAACTTGAGGTTGTTTTCTTGGAAAGTGTACCGTATGCTCATTACCATTAACATGAAAAGTGACATTGCCTTTGTTGCAATCAATAGCAGCCCCTGCAGTATTAAGAAAAGGTCTTCCAAGAATAATAGACATACTATCGTCCTCGGAAATATCAAGAATAACAAAGTCCGTTAAAATAGTAACGTTTGCAACGACAACATGCACATCCTCACAAATACCGACAGGTATAGCAGTTGATTTATCAGCCATTTGCAAAGATATTTCAGTAGGTGTCAACTTATTCAAGTCAAGTCTACGATATAAAGAGAGAGGCATAACACTAACACCGGCTCCAAGATCACATAAAGCAGTTTTAACATAGTTTCTTTTAATGGAGCATGGTATAGTAGGTACTCCTGGATCCCCAAGTTTCTTTGGTATTCCACCCTTAAAATTATAATTAGCAAGCATGGTGGAAATTTCAGCTTCCGGTATCTTTCTTTTATTTGTAACAATATCTTTCATGTACTTAGCATAAGGATTCATTTTAAGCATATCAGTCAATCGCATACGCAAAAATATATGTCTCATCATTTCAGCAAAGCACTCAAAATCCTCATCATCCTTTTTCTTGGATGGTTTGGGAGGAAAAGGCATGGATTTCTGAACCCAAGGTTCTCTTTCTTTACCATGTTTCCTAGCAACAAAGTCTTTCTTATCATAACGTTGATTCTTTGATTGTGGGTTATCAAGATCAACAGCAGGTTCAATTTCTACATCATTATCATTACTAGGTTGAGCATCATTATGAACATCATCATTAACATTTTCATTAGGTTCATGTTCATTACGAGATTGAGTTTCAGCATCAGAAATAGAAATATCATTCGAATTATCATGTGGTTCAGCAATAGGTTCACTAGAAGTTTGCACAGTTCTATCATTTTTCTTTTTCTTCTTTTTTGAAGAACTAGGTGCATCAGTTTTATTTCTCTCAGAATCTTGCTCAATTCTCTTAGGGTGGCCTTCAGGATACAAAGGTTCCCGAGTCATTCTACCAGTTCTATTAGCCACTTTATCAGCATAATTAATTTTCTTACTATTCATCTCATTGAGCAATTCTTTTTGAGCTTTAAGTACTTCTTCTACTTGAGTGGTAACCATAGAAGCATGTTTGCTAACAAGTTTAAGTTCACCTCTAATATTAGCCATATAATCACCTAAATATTTAATCATATCAGCATCTTGTTTAATTGTCTACCAAAATAAGCATTGAAGTCTTCTTGCTTAAACATAAAATTATCAAACTCATCCAAGCATTGACTAGCAATTTTAGTAGGAGGGATTTCATCTTTATCATATCTATAGAGAATTTACCTTTACTACCTGTGTCGGGTTATCGAGGTCTGGAGGTTCTTCAATAAATAAAGGATTAAGATCATATATTTCTTCATCGGGCGATAAATTGAGACCATGTACTTCTTCAATAGGAGGTAAATTCTTAACATCTTCAGCTTTAATACCTTTTTCTTTCATAGATTTCTTTGCCTCTTGCATATCTTCAGGACTGAGAAATAGAACACCTCTCTTCTTCGAAGTTGGTTTAGGAATAGGATCCTTAATTGGAGCAGGAGCTGCCTCAGGAGGTGCCCAATTATTTTCATTTGTCAACATATTATTCAATAAGATTTCAGCTTCATCCGGTGTTCTTTCCTTGAAAGGAGAACCAGCACAACTATCCAGGTAATCTCTGGAAGCATCGGTTAGTCCATTATAAAAGATATCAAGTATTTCATTTTTCTTAAGAGGATGATCAGGCAAAGCATTAAGTAATTTGAGAAGCCTCCCCCAAGCTTGTGGGAGACTCTCTTCTTTAATTTGCACAAAGTTGTATATTTCCTTTAAAGCAGCTTGTTTCTTATGAGCAGGGAAATATTTAGCAGAGAAGTAATAGATCATATCATGGGGACTACGCACACAACCAGGATCAAGAGAATTAAACCATATCTTAGCATCACCCTTTAATGAGAACGGAAATATTTTAGGATATAAAACTAGCGAGATCTCTTATCATTAGTGAACTAGGTGGCTATATCATTTAATTTAGTAAGATGTGCTACAACAGTTTCAGATTCATAGCCATAAAAGGATCAGATTCAACCAAAGTAATTATATCAGGATCAACAGAGAATTCATAATCCTTATCAGCAACACATATAGGTGAAGTAGCAAAAGCAGGGTCAGGTCTGATCCTAGCATTTGGAGATTGCTTATTCCATTTAGCTAATAACCTTTTGAGTTCATATCTATCTTTGTAGGCTAAAATAGCTAAAGAAGCATCTTGATCAAATAAATAACCCTCGGGAATAACAAGTGATTCTTCATCATCACTTTCATCTTCATAATCAGATTCAATATTTTCAATCTCTCTAGCCCTAGCAAGTCGTTCCTCTAGAAAATCGCTAAGTGGCATAGTAGTATCAGTCATAGAGGTAGTTTCATCATAAGTATCATGTATAGCAGAAGTAGCATCATCAATAACATGCGACATATCAGAACGAATAGCAGAAGCAGGTTTAGGTGTCGCAAGCTTACTCATAAAAGAAGGTGAATCAAGTGCAGAGCTAGATGGTAGTTCCTTACCTCCCCTCGTAGTTGAGGGATAGATCTGGGTTTTTGGATCTCTCAAGTTCTTCATAGTGTCCAACAGATATAAATCCCAAGTGACTCAAAGAATAGAGCTATGCTCCCCGGCAACGGCGCCAGAAATTAGTCTTGATAACCCACAAGTATAGGGGATCGCAACAACTTTCGAGGGTAGAGTATTCAACCCAAATTTATTGATTCGACACAAGGGGAGCCAAAGAATATTCTCAAGTATTAGCAGCTGAGTTGTCAATTCAACCACACCTGGAAACTTAGTATCTGCAGCAAAGTGTTTAGTAACAAAGTAATATGACAGTGATGGCAATGGTAACAAAAGAGTAATGAAAGGAAAGTAATGTTTTTGGTGTTTTGTAGTGATTTTAACAATAGCAACGAGAAAGTAAATAAGTGTAAACCAGTATATGGAAAGCTCGTAGGCATCGGATCAATGATGGATAATTATGCCGGATGCGGTTCATCATGTAACAGTCATAACATAGGGTGACACAGAACTAGCTCCAATTTGTCAATGTAATGTAGGCATGTATTCCGAATATAGTCATACATGCTTATGGAAAAGAACTTGCATGACATCTTTTGTCCTACCCTCCCGTGGCAGCGGGGTCCTTACGAAAACTAAGGGATATTAAGGCCTCCTTTTAATAGAGAACCGGATCAAAGCATTAGCACATAGTGAATACATGAACTCCTCAAACTACGGTCATCACCGGTAAGTATCCCGATTATTGTCACTTCGGGGTTAACGGATCATGACACATAATAGGTGACTATAGACTTGCAAGATAGGATCTAGAACTCTCATATATTGATGAAAACATAATAGGTTCAAATCTGAAATCATGGCACTCGGGCCCTAGTGACAAGCATTATGCATAGCAAAGTCATAGCAACATCAATCTCAAAACATAGTGGATACTAGGGATCAAACCCTAACAAAACTAACTCGATTACATGGTGAATCTCATCCAACCCATCACTGTCCAGCAAGCCTATGATGGAATTACTCACGCATGGCGGTGAGCATCATGAAATTGGTGATGGAGGATGGTTGATGATGACGACGGTGTCGAATCCCCCTCTCCGGAGCCCCGAACAGACTCCAGATCAGCCCTCCCGAGAGGTTTTAGGGCTTGGCGGTGGCTCCGTATCGTAAAACACGATGATTTCTTCTCTCCTATTTTTCTCCCCGAAAGCAGTTATATAGGGTTGGAGTTGGAGTTGGGGGGTCTCCAGGGGGCCCACGAGGTAGGGGGCGCGCCCTAGGGGGGCGCCCCCCACCCTCGTGAGAAGGGTGTGGGCCCCCTGGTCTTCATCTTTGGCGAGGATTTTGTATTATTTATTGTAAGATATCCCGTGGAGTTTCAGGTCATTCCGAGAACTTTTGTTTTCTGCACATAAAACAACATCATGGCAATTCTGCTGAAAACAGCATCAGTCTGGGTTAGTTCCATTCAAATCATACAAGTTAGAGTCCAAAACAAGGGCAAAAGTGTTTGGAAAAGTAGATACGTTGGAGACGTATTAGGGGGACGACGATGAGACCCCGTGGCGGCTTGGCGATTGCAATGGGTGGGTCCTGTTGTGGCCAAAGAGTCTGCTTCGTTTGGAGACGGCCAGGAGCACACCCACGAGCACACAGCCTCAACAAGGTATGAACATCAACACCCCACCTACCCAATTAGCGTCGGCTGTCGTGCTGGATGATAGTGGACGGGGTGAGGAAGAGGCTTCATTAGTCACTGATGACGTCGCCATAGATGAGGATGAGGATGAGGATGACACTCAACAATATCTCAATACTAGCGCCTATGATGAGTACTCAGGGTTTGAGCGTCATGAGTCGGTGCCTGAATTGTCGCCTCCAGAGGCTGAACGTATTATAGACGACCTTCTGGTAGCAAAGAAGCATAGGAAGAGACTGGGGAAAGGCAACAAAGCTGCTTCTATGATCCAGCCGCCTCAGCAGCCTCGGGTTCAAGACCATATACCTATTCCCGGTGCGGCAAAATGGCATATCCACGGCAAACCAATCCTACCTAATGCAGCGGTAGAGGCCACACACGGTGATATAAGGAGACTTCATGATGATGTGATACGGAGAGAGAAAAGCCTCATCGCCTCGGAAAATCCAGGATACCCACTCTACATGGTTAACATGCCGCGACAAAGGTCGTACGTCGACACATTCCCCACAGAGAAGTTCTTCCTTTGATTCGATTACATCTTCGACATATTTCACTTGAAGAAGCTGGATTTTACGTTTGTCTGGCTTTTTGCCTTGTACATGAACTACATCATCAGGAATGAGCAGATACCTTTTATCTGTGTTGCCAACCGTACTTCATGCACGTGGGCTTCTTGGCAGTCTACGCAGAGCACCGTAAATACGCGAGGGACTACATCATTGATTTCATGGTCGCCAATAAGGACAAGGAGACGATTCTCGTGCCTTACCATCCCCTGTAAGTCATGCGCGCGGATATCCTTCCTTCGATTTCAATCATTCATTTGCATGGTGGAGGCTAATTAATTTGAGATGTACTTATTTTGCGCAGCGGCGAGCGCGTCGTCCTCATCATCCTTTACCCCCGATACTCCCATGCTCTTTACTTGGACTCGTCGAAGAACATGAACAAAAAGGATTACACACATATCAAGTTTGTTCTCGATAGTGTTATCTTTTACTTTGGTGTACAGGGTGGAGAAATCAAGGACAAGAAGAAAAAGGACGGCAGGCCCGCCTTCGGCCAAAAAACCGACTTCTGCTGCATCCAGCAACCAAGTGATACTCATAGTGATGGATTCTATGTCGTACACCAGGTGCTGGAGTACAGACAGGATCAGCACAACCTTCGCATGTCACCTAAACCCGACGATGCCCATATCTTGCAATGGGCAAAGAACGTAGGAGATATCCCAGATCATCGACTTCAAGCTGAGTTCTATCACATCCAACGTGAACTTGCCCAAGTCATCGTTGAAGGAAATATGCCCTAGAGGCAATAATAAAGTTGTTATTTATATTTCCTTATATCATGATAAAAGTTTATTATTCATGCTAGAATTGTCTTAATCGGAAACTTGATACATGTGTGGATACATAGACAAAACATAGTGTCCCTAGTAAGCCTATACTAGAATAGCTCGTTAATCAAAGATGGTTAAGTTTCCTAACCATAGACAAGTGTTGTCATTTGATGAACGGGATCACATCATTAGGAGAATGATGTGATGGACAAGACCCATCCGTTAGCTTAGCATAATGATCATTAAATTTTGTTGCTATTGCTTCCTTCAAGAATTATACATATTACTTTGACTATGAGATTATGCAACTCCCAAATACCAGGGGAATATCTTGTGTCCTATCAAACGTCACAACATAACTGGGATATTATAAAGATGCTCTACAGGTATCTTCGAAGGTGTTTGTTGGGGTGGCATAGATCGAGATTAGGATTTGTCACTCCGTGTATGGGAGAGGTATCTCTGGGCCCTCTCGGTAATGCACATCATAATAAGCCTTGCAAGAAATGTGATTAATGAGTTAGTTATGGGATTATGCATTACGGAACGAGTAAATAGACTTGTCGTTAGCAAGATTGAACTAGGTATGAACATACCAACGATCGAATCTCGCGCAAGTAACATACATATGTTGTCATTACAGTACGACCGATAAAGATCTTCGTAGAATATGTGGGAACCAATATGAGCATCCAGGTTCCGCTGTTTTTTATTAACCGGAGAGGTGTCTCGGTCATGTCTACACAGTTCTCGAACCCATAGGGTCCCCATGCTTAACGTTCGATGACGATTTTGTATTATATGAGTTATGTGATTTGGTGACCGAATGTTGTTCGGAGTCCCGGATGAGATTATGAACATGACGAGGAGTTTCGAAATGGTCGAGAGGTAAAGATTCATATTGGACGATGATATTCGGACACCGGAAGTGTTCCGGGCGTACCGGGTGCATATCGGGTCACTAGAAGGGGTTCGCGGCAACTACATGCGCCTTAATGGGCTAAGAGGGGGACAGACCAGCCCCTAAGGGGCTGGTGCGCCCCTCCCATATGGGCTGGCCAGGTTGGAGTAGAAAAGGGGAAGGAGGAACGGAAAAAAGGGAATAGGATTCCCCCTTCCCACTCTTCCCTTGCTACTCCGAATAGGAATAGGAAAGGGGGGATGCCAAATTGGGAGGACCCCAAGTAGGATTCCTCCTACTTGGGGCGCCCCCTTGGCTGCCTCTCCTCCCCTCCAACCTATATATATGAAGGGGGGCACCGCTAGAACACACAACAAACATTGTTAGCCGTGTGCAACTCCCTCCTCCACAGTTTATGCCTCCGTTCATATTCACATAGTGCTTAGGCGAAGCCCTGCGCGGATGACTTCACCTTCACCATCACCATGCCGTCGTGCTGACGGAACTATCCCTCGACACTTTGCTGGATCAAGAGTTCGAGGGACGTCATCGAGTTGAACGTGTGCAGAACTCGGAGGTGCCACACGTTCGGTGCTTGACCGGTCAAAACGAGAAGAAGTTCGACTACATCAACCGCATTAACAAACGATTCCGCTTTCGATCTACGAGGGTACGTGGACACACTCTCCCCTTCTCGTTTCTATGCATCTCCTAGATAGATCTTGTGTCGGCGTATGAAATTGCATGTTACATTCCCCAAGAGTGGTATCAGAGTCAGGTCTATCCGTAGATGATATGCACGAGTAGAACACAATGAGTTGTGGGCGGTGATCATCATACTGCTTACAACCAATGTCTTATTTTGACTCGGCGGTATTGTTGGATGAAATGGCTCGGACCAACCTTACATGACCACGTTCATGAGACTGGTTCCACTGATAAAGATGCAACTAGTTTTGCATAAAGGTGGCTGGTGGGTGTCTATTTCTCCAACTTTAGTTGAATTGAATTTGACTGTGGCTGGTCCTTGTTGAAAGTTAAAACAACAAACTTGATAAATCACCATTGTGGTTTTGATGCGTAGGTAAGAACGATTCTTGCTAGAAGCCCGTAGCAGCCACGTAAAACTTACAACGACAAAGTAGAGGACGTCTAACTTGTTTTTGCAGGGCTTGTTGTGATGTGATATGGTCAAGACATGATGTGATATACGTTTTTGTATGAGATAATCATGTTTTGTAAAAGTTATTGGAAACTGGCAGGAGCCTTATGGTTGTCGCTTTATTGTATGAAATGCAATTTCCATCTAATTTATTTACTTTATCACTATGAGTTAGCGATAGTTGTAGAAGCAATAGTTGGCGAGACGACAACAACGCTACGATGGAGATCAAGGTGTCAAGTCGGTGACGATGGAAATCATAACGGTGCATTGGAGATGGAGATCAAAGGCACAAGATGATGATGGCCATATCATGTCACATATTTTGATTGCATTTGATGTTTATCTTTTATGCATCTTATTTTTCTTAGTACATCGTTAGCATTATAAGATGATCCCTTACTAAACTTTCAAGGTATAAGTGTTCTCCCTGAGTATGCACCATTGCGACAGTTCGTCGTGCTGAGACACCATGTGATGATCGGGTGTGATAAGTTCTGTGTTCACATACAACGAGTGCAAGCCAGTTTTGCACATGCGGAACACTCAGGTTAAACTTGAAGAGCCTAGCATGTACAAACATGGCCTTGGAACACTGGAGACTGAAAGATCGAATGTGAATCATATAGTAGATATGATCAACATAGAGATGTTCACCATTGAAGACTACTCAATCTCACGTGATGATCGGACATGGTTTAGTTCATTCGGACCACGTGATCATTTAGATGACTCGAGGGATGTCTATCTAAGTGGGAGTTATTAAGTAATTTAATTAATTGAACTTAATTTATCATGAACTTAGTCCTGGTAGTATTTGCATATCTATGTTGATAAATAGCTCGTGTTGTAGCTCCCCTATGTTTTTTGATATGTTCCTGGAGAAAACTAAGTTGAAAGATGATAGTAGCAATGATGCAGACTGGGTCTGTGATCTGAGGATTATCCTCATTGTTGCACAGAAGAATTATGTCCTTGATGCACCTCTAGGTGACAGACCTATTGCAGGAGCAGATGCAGACGTTATGAACGTTTGACAAGCTCAGTAAGATGACTACTTGATAGTTTAGTGCACCATACTTTAAGGCTTAGCACCGGGACTTCAAAAATGTTTTGAACGCCATGGAGCATATGAGATGTTCCAAGAGCAAAAAAATGATATTTCAGACTCAGGCCTATGTTAAGAGGTATGAGACCTCTGACAAGCACTTTGCCTACAAGATGGAGGAGAATAGCTCAACCAGTGAGCATGTACTCAGAATGTCTGGGTAGTACAATCTCTTGAATCAAGTGGGAGTTAATCTTCCAAATGAGATAGTGATTGACAAAGTTCTTTAGTCACTATCACCAAGTTACTAAAACTTCATGATGAACTATAATATGCAAGGGATAACGAAAATGATTCCCAAGCTCTTCGCGATGCTGAAATCAGCGAAGGTAGAAATCAAGAAATAGCATCAAGTGTTGATGGTTGACAAGACCACTAGTTTCAAGAAAAAGGGCAAGGGAAGTAAAGGGACTTCAAGAAGAATGGTAAGCAAGTTGCCACTCCGCGAAGAAGCCCAAATCTAGACCCAAGGCTGAAACTGAGTGCTTCTACTGTAAAGGAAATGGTCACCAGAAGTGGAACTACCCCAGATACTTGGCGGATAAGAAGGATGGCAAAGTGAACATAGGTATATTTTGATATACATGTTATTGATGTGTACTTTACTAGTGTTTATAGAAACCCCTCGGATACTGGTTCAGATGCTAATAGTAGTAATTCGAAACGGGAGTTGCAAAATAAACAAAGACTAGTTAAGGACGAGGTGACGATGTGTGTTTGAAGTAATTCCAAGGTTGATACGATCACCATCGCACACTCCCTCTACCTTTGGGATTAGTGTTGAACCTAAATAAAAGTTATTTGGTGTTTGCGTTGAGCATTAATATGATTAGATCATGTTTATTGCAATACGGTTATTCATTTAAGTCAGAGAATAATTGTTGTTCTGTTTATATGAATAAAACCTTCTATGGTCATACGCCCAATGTAAATGGTTTATTGAATCTCGATCGTAGTGATACACATATTCATAATATTGATATCAAAAGATGCAAAGTTGATAATGTACTGACCGACCTCAAACGGTCAATTCTCTGTGCTTCAGTGTCATCCCTAGATCGGTAATGCTGACACACACAGTACTCAAAGGATTTATAACAGAGTGTCAATCACACACATATTACATCGAGTGTCTCAAAAGAGAACTTATTACAATAAATATGGCTTAAGGCCATCTAATACGATAACATCAGAAGGATTGGAAGATAAAGTGAGTCCATCAACTCCAACGGCATAGCTGAGCTGCACGACAACGACCTAACGAACCTTACACCTCGTCTGAAAAGTCTGCAACATAATACGTTGTAGCCCGAAACGGGTCAACACATGGAATATGCTGGCAAAGTAACACAGTAGAGCAAGAACAAAATAATGCTATCAGTATATGCATATATGGCTGGTGGAAAGCTCTATGGTTAGTTTTTGCGAAAAGCCAATTTTTCCATACAACAAAGGAATAGAATTTTATTTAACTATCATGGTAGTTGAAACATCCTTAAGAAGGTTCCTCCAACTCAATCCCAGTTAAAAGTAATTATCAACCCAACAATATTAATTTAGAGTGATGAGATACATATGATAATCCAAGTACTAGACACTCAAGATTTGCAGAGGTTTGCATACTTTTCCCCACAAGACTCGATCTCCTCCATTGGATTTCTCGCACTACATGATGTTTGAGAAAGGATGACCGAGACATAGTCTTTCAGAAGCATTAACTCTCCACTCCGGATAGACTATACCACCTACAACCCACTACCTGCTAGTCTATCTCTTCAAGAGCTTCATGCAACCTACTCAATTATGCTAGAGCCCATAATAGCTTGTGGCTGCACAAGGAAGTTTCTAGCATGAAATATCTCAGTTCCCTTTGAGCCTGGGTGGCGGACCGTAGGATTATCACACGGGTACTCCGGGATATCCTAGGACAACACTGGATTCTCCAGGTGCCCAACAAGCAATCCACCCAGATGTGTATTAAAGTTGCCACCTTAAGTTGAACCATTAATTAACAATCGCACATCTGTCATGGTTTCACTCAAACCCAATCCACGTCTACGAGCATAGCATAACAATATAAGCAATACGAAGAAGTAACTCCCAAGGGTTTGATAATAACAGGGCAATAGGTTCTAACTCATCAACTACTTCCCAATCCCACATGTTATCAAGTCCTAACCATGCAATGTTTGAGGATTGAAACTAATGCATAAAAATTGGGTGATAAAGGGATATGATCAAAGTGTTACTTGCCTTGCTGATGATCCGCAAAACCTAGAGACTCATAGTAGCACGCTTCGCACTCCGGGTGTTCTATCACAAACAAACAATAGCATACATAAGAAATCAAGCAAATAAGCATGGGTAAAACTCAAAAAAGAGATCTAACCAGAAAATTCAACTTAAGAACTCCAGTTTGCAAAAAGAATCAAATCAAACGGAGCAACGAAACTCAAATGGCAAAAGAAACAAGATCCGTTTACTAATCTAGACTAAAGTCAAATTTTACATTACCAAAATCTTGTTTAAGTTGGTTAAACAGAAAGAGGGTTTTGAGACGAAGATCTAGGCGCTTGAATCGCCTGATTCCGATAAACGAGCGAAAAGATAAACTAAAATGAAATTCGGATTAGAAACCGCGATAAAAAATAATCGCGGAAAATCCAAAAAAAAGAAAAACTGACGAACAGGCTAACGAACGAACGTTCGCTGTCTGTGGCTAACGAGTGAACACCGATCATTAAAACGAACGTACGGACGAACGTCCGCTAAATAAACTAAATCGAGAAAACCGGCGAACCGATCTAAAAAACGAACCTAGGGTTTTCTAAAAAAACCGAACCGGTTTTAAAAATAAAACCGAACGGCGGCATCGGCGGTTTATACCTCTGGCGAGGCGGGGCGGATCCAGTGAGGTACGGCTGCGGCGGCGGGTGGCATGGGGCGGCGACGGCGGCGGCGGCGCAGCGCTAGGCGGTGGCTGCAAGCGACGGCGACGGCGCGGTCTAGGCGGCGGGGCGGTGTGGTTTCGGGTGGTGGTGTGGGGGTGCGGGGTGGCGTAAATAAGGATGGGGGGCTAGCTTGGGGGAGGGGGCAAGGCGGCACGGGGTGGAGTCCCGGCCGGACTCGGCATGCGGCGGCGGCGCAGTCTCCTGGAGGGATACGGTGGTGCGGGGCGGTTGGGCCGGCCTGGCTCGGTTGGGCTTCGGCCCAGCCGGGCGCTGAAGATTTTTTTAAAATAATTTTGCCGAAACTTAAATAAATCCTAGAAAATAAAATAAAATTTAAAAATGCCAAAACAAATTTTCACCATCTAAATAAAATATTTAGAACAAGATGGCCATTTTCTTGGCCCTAAAATGCAACTTTGAAAAACATGCAATTTTTCTAATTTGAATAAAATAGCAATAAACTCCGAATAAAATCCAATATTTGATTTTAATATTTTCCTCCAATATTTCATTTATTTTGGAGAAGTCATATTATCTCCTCTCATATATTTTAATATGAAATATTTTCGGAGAGAAAAATAACTAAAACCAAAAATCCTCATTTCAATATTCGATAGAATTCAAATATGAAAACGGTGAAATCCCCAACTCTCTCCGAGGGTCCTTGGGTTGCTTAGATCTTCGAGGATTGCGAAACTAAATGCAGCAAAATATGATATGCAGGAATGATCTATGTATAACATTCCAAATTGGAAAATTGGGATGTTACAGATAATGATAGTGCAACATATTTGTGGCACTTCCGTTTAGGTCATATTGGTGTAAAGTGCATGAGGAAGCTCCATGCGGATGGACTTTTGGAATCACTTGATTGTGAATCATTTGATGCTTGCGAGCCATGCCTCATGGGCAAGATGACTAATAATACGTTCTCCGGAACAATGGAGCGTGCCACTGACTTATTGGAAATAATACATACCGATGTATGCGGTCCGATGACTGTTGAGGCTCGCGATGGGTATCGTTATTTTCTGACCTTCACAGATGATTTGAGCAGATATGGGTATATCTACTTGATGAAACACCAGTCTGAAACATTTGAAATGTTCAAAGAATTTTAGAGTGAAGTGGAGAATCATCGTAAAAAGAAATTAAAGTTTCTGCAATCTAATCGTGGAGGCAAATATTTGAGTTACGGGTTTGGCCTTCATTTAAAACAATGTGGAATAGTTTCACAACTCACGCCACTTGGAACAGCACATCGTAATGGTGTGTCCGAACGTCGTAACCGTACTTTATTAGATATGGTGCGATCTATGATGTCTCTTACCAATTTACCACTATCATTTTGGGGTTATGTATTAGAGACAATTGCATTCACGTTAAATAGGGCACCATCTAAATCCGTTGAGATGACACCGTATTAACTGTGGTTTAGCAAGAAACCTAAGTTGTCGTTTCTTAAAGTTTGGGGTTGCGATGCTTATGTGACGAAGCTTCAGCCTGATAAGCTGGAACCCAAATCGGAGAAGTCGTCTTCATAGGATACCAAAAAGAAACTGTTGGGTAGATGAGGGAGTCCTAGATTAGGGGGTCTCCGGACAACCGGACTATATCCTTTGGCCGGACTATTGGACTATGAAGATACAAGATTGAAGACTTTGTCCCGTGTCCGGATGGGACTCTACTTGGCATGGAAGGAAAGCTAGGCAATACGGATATGTATATCTCCTCCTTTGTAACCGACATTGTGTAACCCTAGCCCCCTCTGGTGTCTATATAAACTGGAGGGTTTTAGTCCATAGGACAAGATACAATCATACCATAGGCTAGCTTCTAGGGTTTAGCCTCTTTGATCTCGTGGTAGATCAACTCTTGTAATACTCATATCATCAAGAACAATCAAGTAGGACGTAGGGTATTACCTCCATCAAGAGGGCCCGAACCTGGGTAAACATCGTGTCCCCTGCCTTCTGTTACCATCCGCCTTAGACGCACAGTTTGGGACCCCCTACCCGAGATCCGCCGGTTTTGACACCGACATTGGTGCTTCCATTGAGAGTTCCACTGTGTCATCACCATAAGGCTTGATGGCTCCTTCGATGTGGTCCAGGGTGAGGCTTTCCTCCCCGGACAGATCTTCGTATTCGGCTGCTTCGCACTGCGGGCCAATTCGCTTGGACATCAGGAGCAGAACAAAAGCTACACCCCTGGCCTTCAGGCCAGATTTGGAAACTTGAACTACATGGCCGACATCCGCGGAGACTTGATCTTTGGCGGATTCGAGCCCATGCCGGACGCACCGCACAGTCGCGACGGGCAAGATGTAACTCTGCTGTCGGACAGTGTTCGGGAGATCGCATCCGCAGCTACTCCGGCCGTTAATCCGGAGCAAATCACGCCATCCGAGAGCGGAGGGATAGACCCCGCCATGGAGGCCGCACTCTCAGCGGCGATAGAGCCAGATACTGACTTCACCCCTTTCGAGAGTCGCATCGCCGAACCACTGGATTTATCCCCGGCCACGGACTCCGAGCCGCTCACATTCGTGCCTGTCGAATCTGAATGGGAGCCGATCATGGAGTTCACCTTCGCGGATATCTTTCAGCACTCACCTTTTGGAGATGTGTTAAATTCATTAAAGTTTCTCTCTCTGACAGGAGAACCTTGGCCGAACTATGTCCGGCTAGAATGGGATGCGGACGACAAAGAAATTCGATGCCCAGCCACCACCCACTTAGTAGCCACAGTCGACGACTAAACTGACATGCTCGACTTCGACCCCGAAGACATCGATGGTATGGACGACGATGCAGGAGACGTACTGGAACCACCGCCCATAGGGCGCTGGACCGCTACTTCATCACATGACGTATACATGGTGGATGCACCCAGAGAGGGCAATGGCGAAGAGACAGCGGAGGATGCACCCTCCAAGCAACCCAAGCGCCGACGTCAGCGGCCCCGCTCTAAGTCCCGCCATAGCAAAAACAGCGATAACAACGCAAGAGGAAATAATAGTCCACGCGACTCCGGAAGAAACGACAACTGCACCACCCCGATGGCAGAACACGATCAAGATGCAAACTGCAAACATAGTACGGATCCGACGTCCGAACATGATGAAGCCAAAGATAAGCCTCATCAATCCCCGTCTAGGGAAGAAAACAGTCCGGACGAAGATGCACGCATCATCCTAGAAACACACTTGGAGCAAGAGAACCTCCGCAGAAGGCTTATTGCCACAACAAGGAGCCTGAAGAAACAGAAGCAAAGGCTCAAGGTCGCACAAGATACGCTCAATAGCAAGTGGAACAAAGTAACAAAGTATGGTGGAAGTTACCATAAAAATAGCTATTCAAAGCGCAAGCTATTACTGGAATTCGACGATGAGGCCTTACAGCCCATACAGCCGAAAAGTGATACGGCCAACGGGCCAGATCCACCACCCTGTGAGTGCGATAGAGCGGCTAACAAAGTCGCGCATAAGTCAACACACGATCTACGTGAGAACTTGCGTCAAAAATCCGGCGAGACCAGATCTATCTATGGATCTAGGAAGCGCGCTACAGTACACAACCAACGGCGAATACTACAACCGTCCGAACACCATGGCACATCCCAATACAGGGTTGCCGCACACCCCTTATGTTTCACTGATGAGGTGCTGGATCATGAATTCCCGGAGGGATTCAAACCGGTGAACATAGAGGCGTACGATGGAACCACAGACCCTGGAGTCTGGATAGAGGACTTCATCCTCCATATTCATATGGCTCGTGGAGACGATCTCCATGCCATTAAATACTTGCCCCTCAAGCTTAAAGGGCCAGCTCGGCACTGGATGAAAAGCCTCCCCGAAAACTCAATTGGAAGTTGGGAGGAGCTCGAGGACGCTTTTCGGGCCAATTTTCAAGCGACTTATGTCCGACCTCCGGATGCAGACGATTTAAGTCATATAATCCAACAGTCCGGAGAGTCTGCCCGAAAGCTTTGGAACATGTTCCTCACCAAGAAGAACCAAATCGTCGACTGTCCGGACACTGGAGCCTTAGCATCTTTTAAACACAGCGTCCGAGACGAATGGCTAGCCAGACACCTCGGTCAAGAAAAACCGAGAACAATGGCAGCCCTAACAAGCCTCATTACCCGCTTTTGCACGGGCGAGGACAACTGGTTGGCTTGTAGCAGCACCAGCGACCCAAGCACATCCGAAGTCAGGGATGGCAATGGTAAACCATGACGCAACAAAAACAAGCATAGAAATAAAGAAGGTAGCCCAGATAACACGGCGGTAAACGCCGGATTCAGGGGCTCCCGAGCAGGTCAGCGGAAAAAGCCTTTCAAAGGCAGCAGAGAAGGACAATCTGGCCTAAACAAAATTCTTGACAAACTTTGTCAGATTCACGGCACCCCAGACAAACCTGCAAATCATACCCACCGAGTATGCTGGGTCTTCAAGCAGGCGGGTAAGCTAAACGCCGAACACAAAGGGGAAGAGACACCAAGCGAAGACGAGGATGAACCTCACCAGCAAAACGCCGGAGGACAGAAAAAGTTCCCACCAGAGGTTAAAACAGTAAACGTGATCCATGTGACAAAGAGGAGAAGCAATCATGCACTCCGATGCACACGCGCCATAGAGCCCGTCACCCCTAGGTTCAACCCCTGGTTGGCCTGCCCGATCACTTTTGATCGTAGGGATCACGTTACAAATATCCGGCGCGAAGGACTGACGGCCTTGGTGTTAGGCCCAATAATTAATGGGTACCATTTCACACGGGTCCTCATGGATGGCGGCAGTGATCTAAATCTGATATATTAGGACACAGTCTGCAAAATGGGGATAGACCTGACACAAATAAGCCACAGTAATACTACCTTCAAGGGAGTAATACCAGGCCAAGAGGCCCTTTGTACGGGCTCTCTACTACTAGAGGTGGTATTCGCTTCTCCCGATAACTTTCGAAGCAAAACGTTAACTTTTCACATCGCTCCATTCTGAAGTGATTATCAAGCACTACTCGGAAGGGCGACTTTCGCTCATTTTAACGCAATACCGCATTATGCTTTCCTCAAGCTCAAGATGCCCGGTCCACGTGGCATCATCACAGTTAGCGGAAATACCGAACGTTTTTTACGTACGGAAGAGGATGCGGCGGCTCTAACAGTCGTGAACTAGACGACCTCACTGACCTGAAAAAATGGCAGGTCGTCAAGACCACGAACACTGTTAGACGAATTCGAAATTCCATCATATATACATGAGATTGGTTTTCGAACCCTCATAAAACAATACCAGGGGCTTCCCGCATGTAATCAGGGCCAGCCCGACTCAACTAGGCTTCTCTTGAATTTTGATAGTTCATTGAAAATAACAAATTCTTCTTTTTGTCACGGCAACTTTCACCTAAGTCCTTTCCTTTTGCAGATGACAAACGTGCTACACCCGTCCAGGACATGGCACAACGGAGACACAGGCGCAGACGTGCAGCAGGGACCCGCCCAAAGGTTTCTTTGTAGATTAAGACCATGCGTAAACCTTTTTTTAATGTCTTTTGTTGCTCACGTCCTCCGGATACTCCACACAACCGAGAAGGATGCTGGCGTAATTGGCATGTGGCCACACTAGAATTTTGCACGTACCTGGACATGTGGGGTTTCTTATTAAGGGCATTGTTTAGCCCGGTATATGTTATAAAGACCGAACACCTTAGGGAGTGTTCGGCGTCGCGACTTTGGCCGTATATGCATCAGCTCTGAATCATGTCTTTGGTCAAATGTTGGGTTTGCCCGGCTCCCACGTTTTGGTATCTTACGTTCTGTTAAATCTGCTAAGGTAGCACTGGGAGAACTACTGCGATTGTGCCCTGGTTCATCCGGGTGAGCACCTCAGTAGAGAAAGCCGAAAACTGACTGTCATGATATAGCGAGAGACTAGTCAACCACTTGATGACTCATCGGAATCTTCGGGATTCCTCCACATTAACGAAGGGCCGTTTCCCGGTCATGTACGTACGCGACCCTTATTCGGACGAGCGCAGAAGTACCATGGGCTATATAGTAGCCCCACTGTCAAACTCCTATGGCTAAGTGAAAGTGTTAAAGCAATATAGTCCGATTGCCTCGTTCGCTGCGCTATCACCTCCTTAACGGACCAAGACGTTGGATCAAGTGTGGATATGCATCTTTTGCAAACACCCCCGCATTATATGCGTGGGGGCGGAAGTCGACAACTGCAAACTTTCAGGTCATACACATGTATACATAAACGGCCGCATAGGAGGAATCATAGTACTTTTGGGCAAAAGTATAAATATAGCCTTGATAATTCAGTAAAACATTGTTTGTACAATGGGAATACATGTCACTAGAAAATTATATTCTTCGAGCACTGAGCCTCTATCAAACGAGCGCCTTCAAGAGCTTCTTGAAAGTAGTGCTCGACAGCCACTCGGCCTACGGCTGAACCCTATGTCGCAATAGTGGTGGCCTCCATCTCCACCCAGTCTGTCTTGACACGGGCAAAGGCCATCCGCACACCTTCTATGCACGCCAATCTCTTTACAGCATCGATGCGTGGCACAACACTAAGGGATTGTTGCACTAAGCTAAAGCATCTATTCGGCCTTGGCCCTCCCAGCCACAGGTGATCCACAACGGACCTCATGGCAAGTCCGGACAACCTATGGAGCTCGGCCCACTCGGCCAATTGCTCATTCAATAGCAGCGGACGGACTGGAGCATGAAACTGTGACCAGAACATCTTTTCCACTTTGGGACCTTTCTGATCCTTGAAGTACTCGACCGCATCAGCAGCACTTGCGGCCAAATCCATGTATGCGTCCGTAGAACTCCATAGCGGGTCCAGAGGAGCATACTTCGGATTTCCGAACTTAGTCCACAACAAGAAGGGCTTCCCAGATACGATATCTGCAGCTTGATTCAGCTCCTCCTTTGTCGCTCTAATTTTGGAGCGGGCTTCCTTGGCAGCCACCCGGGCCTTCTCCAGGTCCGTCGCCTTGGCCCGGTTTTCTTCTTCAAGAAACTGGTAATGGTGAGCGGCATCTTTTAACTCTACAGCCATCTTGGCTATTTTTTCCTTGCTCTCGCAATGCGCGGCCTGTTCGGCCCTTAACTCTTCGGCCGCCTTTAAAGCAGCCGCATTGCTACTCCTTTCTTGCTCCTTGGTTCGGGCAAGCTCCGCCCGAAGGGTCTCCACGGTGGCAGCTCCATCTGCAGTCACAACATATTAAAGATACTGGCATCATGCTACTCTTATTATGTGACGATCACCAGAAAAATCACTCACCCTGTGCCTCGTCAAGCCGCTTGTTGACAAGCACGATGTCGGCATCTGCCGCATCAAGTTGCCGCCTTAGCTCAACAAACCCATCAGTCCGGCTAGCCACCGGAGCTTCAGCCACTTGCACATAAAGGCGGTCTGGTTATTACCTGGGACTATGATCCTCTGTTTGCCGCCGTTTTCAACGACAACCAGTGTCTCAGGGGCTACCATCTGCATAGGGCATATCTAACATATGCGATACTGTTAAAAACATACATTATTTCACGTACCCCGAAGCCTTTCAGCAGACTCATAAAGGCTTCATGCAAACCGCTTTCAGCGGATGAAATCCTTTCAATTACCGTACCCATTAGCGTACGATGCGCTTCTAAGACGGCAGCTTGCCCCAAAAGATCCTTCAGCGCGTCCGACCGCACACTGTACGGACCCTTGCTGTCACTCTCCTTAGGAGCCGGATACTGGGGACTCCGGGCAGCCAAAGGGTTATCCTCTGGCACTAGTGGATCCGGAGATACCCTTCGCGACGACACTTCAAGGTCGCCCTCTTCTTGAGCCGGGGTGTCCGGGGGAGGCGTTTCGCTCTCCATCATCTCCGGAAGAAGATCCCCCGAAGATGAACTTTGTCGAGAAGGGCTGCGATCTGGACTACAATTTATAAGCATCGGTTATTGTCTTCGGAAGTAAGGTAGGATGTTTTCACTATTAAGTACTTTTCGATTACTTACAGCTCGGTAGAGGGCTGATCCCCACGCGGACATTGTGCGGCAAGAATGCCCTCCAAGGCAGGATCCTCTGATGAAGATTTCTTCTCCCGTTTGGAAACCTTGGTTTCCGGATCTTCAGAGGTAGTCCTCTTCCTTCCCCGGGGATAGAGAATGTCAGATTCTTCCCTTTGATCGTCCTCCCTCGCGGAGGTGCTCTTTCCCCCGGCTGGAATAAGTAGCAAGTGAGGCTCGCTTTTGCCCTCTTTATTCCCCCCATCATCTTCCTTTGAGGACACTAGATAAGGCACCGGCTCGAGCATCTTGTCCAGTACCGGATTGTCCAAGCCCTCACGAAGGGGGCCGAACACCTAATCATCATCGCCTTTGTTATCCAGTCCTGGTCAAAAGGCGGCTGTTTAGAATGATGCCATGATAAATAAAAGGACAGCAGGTTCGGCATGGGATTACTTACTTGGGCAGCGGGGCGGTTGCAGCTCAGGCCCACGTCCTCGATGGTGTCCAGACACTCTATTTGGGGTCCGAAGAACGATTTGTACATCTCTTCATGCGTCATGCCAAGGAAATGTTGAATAGCACGCGGTCCTTCCAGGTTGAATTCCCACATGCGGAGGGGCCGGCGTTTGCAAGGTTGGACTCGATGAACCAGCATAACTTGCATTACCATAACCAGACTGAAATCTCTGTCAAAGAGATCTCGCATACGGCTTTGCAGTATTGGCACGTCCTTGGCTGGACCCCAGCTCAGCCCCCTGCTGATCCATGACATCAGTTGCGGTGGGGGGCCCGAGTGAAAGGCGGGGGCAGCTACCCACTTGGCACTTCGGGGAGCTATGACGTAAAACCACTCCCACTGCCACAATCCGGACACCTCTGGGAAGGAACCCTCTGGCCATGGAGCGTCAGCGATTTTGCTTATTAAAGCACCTCCGCACGCTGCGTGCTGCCCCTCGATCATCTTCGGCTTCACATCGAAGGTCTTGAGCCACATGCCGAAGTGAGGGGTAATGCGGAGGAAGGCCTCACGCACGACAATAAATGACGAGATGTGAAGAAGGGAATCCGGGGCCAAATCGTGAAAATCCAGCCCGTAATAGAACATTAGACCCCTAACAAAGGGATCCAGAGCGAGGCCTAGTCCTTGGAGGAAGTGGGAGATGAACACAACGCTCTCATTGGGTTCGGGAGTAGGGACGGCCTGGCCTCGAGCGGGCAGCCTATGCAAAATTTCGGCGGTCAGATATCTGGCCTCTCTCAACTTCTTGATGTCCTCCTCTGTGATGGAGGAAGGCATCCACCGACCTTGAAGGTTGGATCCGGACATAGTTGAAGGTTCGAAGCACCTGACCTGAGCTTGGGGTGTTGGAACTCGAGGCGGGGGAACGATTCTATTGAGCGCGGGAGGGAAAAAAGAAAAGGCCTTGACCCTTTATAAAGAGGGTGAATATCATGCGTCCTCCTCGCAGCCGTTTGAGACTTACCTGAGATCTAGGAGTCATACCAACAGGCACGGTTGGGTTACCCACGTTTGTATTGATGAGAATCCTGTGATAAGGGGAACACGATCTCTGCTTTGACAAGATGTGTCAAGGAAACCACCTCGCGTTATGTGCGGAGCTGGTTAAGAAAAACGGTTCGAATAATGACCGGGCCGTGGCGTGATGTCATGCTGTCAAAACGTGTCAGCAGATTAGATTTGTGGAAATATTATTCTCTCTACGGTGGTATGTGGAACTTATTTTGCAAGTTTGGACACTATCCTCGTATTCAAACTCTTCTGTGGTGTATTCGGAGGAGGAACCCGCCTTGCAATGCCGAAGACAACACTACGCGCCGGACTCATCGTCATTCAAGCCTGGTTCAGGGGCTACTGAGGGAGTCCTGGATTAGGGGGTCTCCGGATAGTCGGACTATATCCTTTGTCCGGACTGTTGGACTATGAAGATACGAGATTGAAGACTTCGTCCCGTGTCCGGATGGGACTCTACTTGGCGGGGAAGGGAAGCTAGGCAATACGGATATGTATATCTCCTCCTTTGTAACCGACTTGTGTAACCCTAGCCCCTCCGGTGTCTATATAAACCGGAGGGTTTTAGTCCGTAGGACAAGATACAATCATACCATAGGCTAGCTTCTAGGGTTTAGCCTCTTTGATCTCGTGGTAGATCAACTCTTGTAATACTCATATCATCAAGAACAATCAAGCAGGACGTAGGGTATTACCTCCATCAAGAGGGCCCGAACCTGGGTAAACATCGTATCCCCTGCCTCCTGTTACCATCCGCCTTAGACGCACAGTTCGGGACCCCCTACCCAAGATCCGCCGGTTTTGACACCGACAATAGACCTTCTATCATAGATCCGAAGGCAAGATCTTTGTTGCTAAGAATGGATCCTTTCTAGAGAAGGAGTTTCTCTCGAAAGAAGTGAGTGGGAGGAAAGTAGAACTTCATGAGGTAATTGTACCTTCTCTCGAATAGGAAAATAGCTCATCACAGAAATCAGTTCCAGTGATGTCTACACCAACTAGAGAGGAAGCTATTGATAATGATCATGAAACTTTAGATCAAGTTACTACCGAACCTCTTAGGTAAACCAGAGCATGTTCTGCACCTGAGTGGTACGGTAATCCTGTTCTGGAAGTTATGTTACTAGACCATGACAAACCTACGAACTATGAGGAAGCGATGATGAGCCTAGATTCCGCAAAATGGCTTGAGTCCATGAAATCTGAGATAGGATCCATGTATGAGAACAAAGTATGGACTTTGGTTGACCTGCCCAATGATCGGCAAGCCATTGAGAATAAATGGATCTTCAAGAGGAAGACAGGATACCGATGGTAGTGTTACTATCTACAAAGCTTGACTTGTCGCAAAAGGTTTTCAACAAGTTCAAGGTGTTGACTATGATGATATTTTCTCACTTGTAGCGATGCTTAAGTCTATACGAATCATGTTAGCAATTTCCCTCATTTTATGAAATAAGGTAAATGGATGTCAAAAACTGCATTCCTTAATGGATTTCTTAAAAGAAGAGTTGTATATGATGCAACTAGGAGGTTTTTGTCGATCCTAAAGGTCCTAACAAAGTGTGGAAGCTCCAGCGATCCATCTATGGACTGCTGCAAGCATCTCAGAGTTGGAATATACGCTTTGATAAGGTGATCAAAGCATATGGTTTTATACAGCCTTTTGGTGAAGCCTGTATTTACAAGAAAGTGAGTGGGAGCTCTGTAGCATTTCTAATATTATATGTGGATGACACATTGTTAATTGGAAATGATGTAGAATTTCTGGAAAGCATAAAAGGATACTTGAACAAAAGTTTTTCAATGAAAGACCTCGGTGAAGCTGCTTATATATTAGGCATCAGGATCTATAGAGATAGATCAAGACGCTTAATTGGACTTTCACAAAGCACATACCTTGATAAAGTTTTGAAGAAGTTCAAAATGGATCAGTCAAAGAAAGGCTTCTTGCATGTATTACAAGGAGTGAAGTTGAGTAAGACTCAAAGCCCGACCACGATAGAATATATAGAGAAAATGAAAGTCATTCCCTATGCCTCAGCCATAGGTTCTGTACGATATGCCATGCTGTGTACCAAACCTATTGTGTACATTGCCATGAGTTTGGCAAGGGGGTACAACAGTGATCCAGGAGTAGATCACTGGGCAGCGGTCAAAATTATCCTTAGAGGACTAAGGAAATATTTCTCGATTATGGAGGTGATAAAGAGTTCGTCGTAAAGAGTTGCATTGATGCAAGCTTTTACACCAATCTAGATGACTCTGAGCCTCAATCTTGATATATATTGAAAGTGGGAGCAATTAGCTAGAGTAGCTCCATGGAGAGCATTGTAGAAATAGAAATTTGCAAAATACATATGGATCTGAATGTGGCAGGCCCATTGACTAAACTTCTCTCACAAGCAAAAACATGATCACTCCTTAGTACTCTTTGGGTGTAAATCACATAGCGATGTGAACTAGATTATTGACTCTAGTAAACCCTTTGGATGTTGGTCACATGGCGATGTGAACTATGGCTGTTAATCACATAAAGATGTGAACTGTTGGTGTTAATCACATGGCGATGTGAACTAGATTATTGACTCTAGTGCAATTGGGAGACTGAAGGAAATATGCCCTAGAGCCAATAATAAAGTTGTTATTTATATTTCCTTATATCTAGATAAATTTTTATTATTCATGCTAGAATTCTATTAACCGGAAACATGATACATGTGTGGATACATAGACAAAACACAGTGTCCCTAGTAAGCCTCTACTAGACTAGCTCGTTAATCAAAGATGGTTAAGTTTCCTAACCATAGACATGTGTTGTCATTTGATGAACGGGATCACATCATTAGGAGAATGATGTAATGGGCAAGACCCATCTGTTAGCTTAGCATAATGATCTTTAAGTTTTATTGATATTGCTTTCTTCATGGCTTATATATATTCCTTTGACTATGAGATTGTGCAACTCCCGAATATTGCAGGAATACCTTGTGTGCTATCAAACGTCACAACATAACTGGGTGATTATAAAGATGCTCTATACGTATCTCTGAAGGTGTTTGTTGGGTTGGCATAGATCGAGATTAGGATTTTTCACTCCGAGTATCATCATAATAAGCCTTGCAAGCAATGTGACTAATGACTTAGTTATGGGATGATGCATTACAAAATGAGTAAATAGACTTTCCGGTAACAAGACTGAACTAGGTATGAAGATACCGACGATCGAATCTCGGGCAAGTAACATACCGATGACAAAGGTAATAACATATGTTGTCATTACGGTACAACCGATAAATATATTCATAGAATATGTGGGAACCAATATGAGCATCCAGGTTCCGCTATTGGTTATTGACCGGAGAGGTGTCTCGGTCATGTCCACATAGTTCTCGAACCCATAGGGTCCGCACGCTTAACGTTCGATGATGATTTTGTATTATATGAGTTATGTTATTTGGTGACTGGATGTTGTTCAGAGTCCCAGATAAGATCATGGACATGACGAGGAGTCTCGAAATGGTCGAGAGGTAAAGATTCATATATTGGACGATGATATTCAGACACCAGAAGTGTTCTGGGGGTACCGGGTGCATATCGGGTCACCGGAAGGGGTTCCGGGCATCCCTCCGGTAACTACATGGGCGTTAATGGGCCAAGAGGGGGATAGACCAGCCCCTAAGGGGCTGGTGCACCCCTCCTATATGGGCTGGCCAAATTGGAGTAGAAAAGGGGGAGGAGGAAAGGAAAAAGGGAATAGGATTCCCCCTTCCTCCTCTTGCCTTCCTACTCCGAATAGGAATAGAAAAGGGGGATGCCGAATTGGCAGGACCCCAAGTAGGATTCCCCCTTCCTCCTACTTGGTAGTGCTAAACTAAGCCCGAGCGTAAAATCGCTAATCGTGCCCTCCGGCCAGGCTAGGCAAACCAGACGTCCGCACACACCGCTGCCAAATTAACTAACCGAGAAACCTGTGGCCGCTTGATTGCAAAAAGGATGAAAACCATCATAACAACCATCTAATTATTACGTGAGACCACCCCGCCCCTCCATATTGGCTGGCTAGATTTTCTTTAGTCTACACGCTCGTAACTGTTTGTGAAATATAGTAAAGGATTACCACACTGGCTTTGCGTTGGTCATTATTCGGTACGTGTCAATTGCTACTAGCTTTTGTGTGGTAATTGCATTACCATATGGTCATTACTGCTATGATTAAAAGTTGGTTTTGCCCATTACTAGAAGTACAACTTGGCGTTACCATACATTTATAGTTGGACTCAATGTGGGTACGATTAAAATTTGGTTCTGCTCATTACTAGAAGTACAACTTGGTGTTACCATGAAAATCACTAGTACTATTTTGGAAGTGTACATAACAGAGTTATATAGGACCTCATTGCTAGAGGAAAAAAATGAATTACTAGATTAATGCTTGGTGTTACCATACATTAAAAAGTTAATATAACGTGGCTATATATGACCCCCCACTGCAAAGAAATTTATCAATTACTAGAATTACCACTTTGAATTACTACACAATATTTCCTAATCAAGATAGACATAGTAATCAAGTTCACCTGGATTACCAACAGTTACTACCAAATTACCAAAATTAGAAGTGTGCCCGTAGTAAAGCGGTTAATGTGTTTTACTACGTGATAACATGCTTTACGATCAAACGGGAGGCAAGTGCACCCAGCATGCGCACGTTGACTTGTTTAGAGGAGCACCGAGCGTGTATTCTGGCCGGAGCGCAGAATAAGCAGTTTGTGCTCAGGCTTAGTTTAGCATACCTATATATATATATATATATACATATATATATATATATATATATATATATGAAGGGGGGGCACCGCTAGAATACACAAAGAACATTATTAGCCGTGTGCGGCTCCCCCCTCCACAATTTACTCCTCCAGTCATATTCACGTAGTATCACTTCACCATCACTGTCACCATGCCGTCGTGCTGATAGAACTCTCCCTCGACACTTTGCTGGATCAAGAGTTCGAGGGACGTCATTGAGCTGAACGTGTGAAGAACTCAGAGGTGCCATACGTTCGGTGCTTGATCGATTGGAACGAGAAGAAGTTCGACTACATCAACTGTGTTAACAAACGCTTCCGCTTTTGGTCTACAAGGGTACATGGACACACTCTCCCCTTCTCATTTCTATGCATCTCCTAGATAGATTTTGCATCAGCGTACGAAATTTTTGAAATTGCATGTTACGTTCCCCAACAATCATGAAGGAGGTCCTCGACAAAACAGGTATGTTCTATGAGGAAGGGCAAATGTCACGGAAAGACGTCCGAACACGCGTAGCCGCTTAGCGTCTTGACCTGAAGCCTTTCACTAAGCTCGGGGACTATCTCCCTGACTTGGATGGATGGGACGACATGTTGGAGAGATTGTCGATATATGACAATGTGTCTATTTAGTCCATACTTTCTGAATAACGAAACTTTGAGTTATGCACGATGGAACTTTATTTGTGATATAATTAAACCGTCCTCCTCAACTAGCGAAGATCACTCTGGTTAGGGCATTTTGGGTACGATGAACTTTGTTATTTATGCTTACGATATGTTGCTTCTATTTTTGCCAAGTCTGTCTCTTTCTGTTGCTCAACTATATATGTTACATATCATCGACTCATGTGACAATGCAGGTGAATAGATCACCGATGATGAAGAAGTGCTACGCCAGGAGTATACGACAAGTGGCCAGAGTTTCAGGCCCAGGTGTACCAGTTTCCGGTTTCCGAGCGACAATCAGTAGTTAGTTTAGGTTAACGCTAATGCGAGAGAGGGATACGAACTCATATACTGCATAGTTCCGCTCTCACTCATAGTGATAGATCTTCTCGCGTATATCATTGTTTAGATGGATGACGATGTATTTGCAAGTAATCGAGACTTGTACCGCTATTTTCGAGATGATGACGAGAGACCACTTTGTGTTGGATGATGATTATGATGATGACATGATTTGACGAGAATATCTGTATGTATATGCTATGATTACATTTGTATGTGTTTGATATGCTAAAGATTATTATATAAAGCCTGTTCAAATACAAAACAAATATGTTGAAAAAAACAGAAACTAATAAAACTAGCTGTAGTGAGGGGAATAAAGTTAGCAGTAGCGCGTCCTAATTAAAAGTGTTGTAGCTATTACCAGCAGTGCGTGGCACTAAAGCTCGCTGCTGCCAGCCATGTATAGCAGTAGTATGGGACAACACGCACTACTGCTACCTATTATCTGTAGCGCCTTATCAGTAGCACAGAACCCCGCGCTACTGCTAGGCAAAATACCCACACTACTGCTAGGCTTTTCCCTAGCAGTGGTGATGTAACACCCTCGATGCGACTATAGCTCCCATGTGTCGAGGCACGACTTAGAGACATAATCGCATTGAAGGCATATGTCGCAAGTTAGGCAATCTTCACAACATCCCATGTAATATAAATAATAAAGGGGAGATAACAATAGTTGGCTTACACTCGCCACGTCAATCAAGTACATAAATAACATTACATCATCCAAACACACATGGCCCGACTATGGTGCCAAAATAAAAGATAACCCAACATGCGACATGGTCCCAATCACCCCCAACTGGGCACCACTACTGATCATCGGGGAAGGAAACATAGTAACGTTGAGAGTCCTCGTCGAACTCCCACTTGAGCTCGTACGCGTCTCCTGGAGAGGAATCATCAGGCCATGCATCTGGTGTAATAGTAATCTGTGAGCCACAGGGACTCAGCAATCTCGCACCCTCGCGATCAAGACTATTTAAGCTTATAGGTAAGGCAAGGTAAATGTGAGTGGAGCTGCAGCAAGCGACTAGCAAAATATGGTGGCTAACTTATACGCAGAAGATTGCGAGAAGAGGAGGCAAAGCGCGAGCGAGAAACTAGAGAGCAACCTGCGCAAACATTACTCCAACACCGTGTCCACTTCCCGGACTCCGCCGAGAAGGGGCCATCACGGTAACACACTCAGTTGATTCATTTTAATTAATTAAGGTTCAAGTTATCTACAACCGGACATTAACAAATTCCCATCTACCATAACCGCGGGCACGGCTTTCGAAAGTTCAAATCCCGGCAGGGGAGTCCCAACTTACCCCATGACAAGCTCTCACGGTCAACGAAGGAATAGACCTCCTCCCAAGACGTTCCGATTAGACTCGGTATCTCAGTTACTCAAGACACTTCGACAGGTTAAAACAAATCCAGCAACACCGCCCGAATGTGCCGACAAATCCTGATAGGAGCTGCACATATCTCTTTCTCAGGGCACACTCAGATGAACACTACGTACAACTAAAACCAACCCTCAAGTTGCCTCGAGGTGGTGCTGCAAGTGGCTCTATTTGGACCAACACTCAGAGGAGCACTGGCCCGGGGGGGGGGGTTTAAAATAAGATGACCCTCGGGCTCCGGAAACCCAAGGGAAAAAGAGGCTAGGTGGCAAATGGTAAGACCAATGTTGGGCATTGCTGGAAAAGCTTTAATCAAGGCGAAATATCAAGGGGTTCCCATTATAACCCAACCACGTAAGGAACGCAAGATCCGGGAACATAACACCGATATGACAGAAACTTGGGCGGCAAGAGTGGAACAAAACACTAGGAGAGAGGCCGAGCCTTCCACCCTTTACCAAGTATATAGATGCATAAAGATAACATGGCAATATAATGATATCCCAACAAGTAAATAAATTATGTTCCAACAAGGAACGCCCTCCAATCTTCACCTGCAACTAGAAACGCTATAAGAGGGGCTGAGCAAAGCGGTAACATAGCCAATCGACGGTTTGCTAGGACAATGGTGGGTTAGAGGTTTTACATGGCAATTTGGGAGTCTTGCAAGGAAGTGGTAGGCATCATAGCATTGGCATAGCAAAAGAGCGAGCAAACTAGCATAGCAAAGATAGTAGTGATTTCGAGGGTATGATCATCTTGCCTGCACAGTTGTCAGAGTTGACTGGATCCTCGAAAGCAAACTCAACGGGCTCCTCGTTAGCGAACTCGTCTCCCGGCTCTACCCAAACAAGACAAACAAGCAAACAGGATACAATCAACCACGTGCAAACTCAAACAACACGATGCAAAGATGATATGCTATGCGGGATGCGATGCGGGATGTAAAATGCAAGATATGACAGGAAATGCATGAACCTGGCCTCAACTTGGAAAACCAAGTGTGCCACTGGAAAGATGAGATGAAATCGCTTGAAAACGATATAAAGAACGCCGGAATCGGAGTTACGGTTTGGAAATGGCAAGCGATCCAAAAATGACACCGGTCTGCGATTTACAGCAAGTAGGCATCTAAATGCAATGAGATGAACATGCTATAGCACCCAAACATGACAACAAAATACATGGCAGGGATGCATACAAGATGTTTAACAAAAGTCTAGCATTGAGATATGGCCAATTCATCCATTAACAGGTTCAAACAAGCATGGCAAAAATGCATATGACAAACAGATCTCAGACTTAGTGAAATTAACACTTGTCTGGAATTTCAGATCAGATAGCCCTCTTCGGAGCCACAAAAATACAAGCTACAGGACCTGAACATGGCAAAGTAAAGCATGGCATGGAGCTACTCAAAGATTTTAACAAAAGTCCCTTAGTGACCTTGAGCCAAAAGGGATCAGAAAATACAATTGCAAGCATGTGAACATAGCAAAAACATAATCAGATTTCAGACTTAGTGAAAACTGACACATGCTGAAATATAACTCAAGTAGGCATGTTTATGAGCTCGACGCACTCACTACGGTGCAAGTCATGGCAAGACAAGCATGCACCCATCAAGAAGGCACAAAATTCAATCTAGACATGGCAAGAACAATAGCATAGCATGCACGGATCAACTACAAGAACATCGGCAAAATTGCAAACAAGTTGACAATCTGCCCAGATTCACAAAGTAGCAAAAGTAGAGCTCGAATGACTCAAGCTAGGGTGCTCCATAATTGCAAACAAAGACATGGATGGATAGATCACTACAACATTAAAAAAACATACTTACTTATCATCCTCAAAAGAGGCACGGATCACTAGGAAACAACATGAACATATGGCATCATGAGCTAAACAGCTCCAGGACTTAGTGGAACTACTAAGTCCCTAAAAACAGAATTAGCAAGTGCACCACTTTGCAAGATTGCACTAGTCACCACACACATCACAAAAATACATGGGTTGCACCTCTGGAAAGATGACAAAACCTTTAACAAAACACATGTAGAGCATCAGGGCATATCATGCACACATTAAGAAAACGGAGGGGATCTATTTATAGCCATATAGGGAGCTAGGAGAGTCCAAATGAGGTGCGGTTTTCGGCCACGCGATCGTGATCGAACGCTCTAAATGATGGAGAAGACTTAGGTGGGTTTGGGGCCAAATTGGAGGGGTGTTGGGCTGCAACACACACGAGGCCTTTTCGGTCCCTCGGTTAACCGTTGGAGTATCAAACGAAGTCCAAATGATACGAAACTTGACAGGTGGTCTACCGGTAGTAAACCAAGGCCGCTTGGCAAGTCTGGGTCCAATCCGGAAATGTTTAATCCCCACACACGAAAGAAAGCTAGAAATGACCACCGGAGGAGAACGAAGCGCCGGAATGCAAAACGGACGACGGGGAAAATGCTCGAACGCATGAGACGAACACGTATGCAAATGCAATGCACATGATGACATGATATGAGATGCATGACAACGATAACAACACACAGAGACAAAGACCCGAACCTGAGGAAATAAATATAACATAACGCCGGAAACGGCAAGAGTTGGAGTACAAATTGGGAAAGTTACATCCGGGGTGTTACAACACTCCACCACTACGAAAGGATCTCGTCCCGAGATCTAGGACTGAAAGAACGCCGGCTACTCAGAACAGAGGTGATCCTCGCATTCCCAGGTAGCTTCACGGTCGGAATGGTGTGACCACTTGACTTTGAGAAATTTGATTGACTTGTTGCGAGTCTTGCATTCAGTATCTTGAAGAATAGAAACTGGGTGCTCACGATAAGAGAGATCTTCTTGGAGCTCAATGTCCTCGAAGTTAACAGTGCGGTCAGGAGTCTTGAAGCACTTTCGAAGCTGAGAGACATGGAACACGTCATGAACATTTGCAAAGTTTGAAGGAAGCTCGACTTGATAGGCGAGGTCGCCTCCCTTGCTGATAATCTTGAAAGGTCCCACATATCTAGGGGCAAGCTTCCCTTTGATACCGAAGCGACGAGTACCTTTCATAGGAGAGACACGGAGGTAAACATGATCTCCGATCTCGAAAGCCAAATCACGGTGCTTACTATCATAGTAGCTCTTCTGGCGGGATTGGGCCGCTTTGAGGTTATCTCGAATGACTTTGCACATTTCTTCTGCCTCTGTGATTAAGTCATTACCCAAAAGCTGACGTTCCCCGGTTTCAGACCAGTTGAGAGGGGTACGGCACTTCCTGCCATACAGAATTTCAAAAGGGGCCTTGCCCGAACTTGCTTGAAAACTCTTGTTGTAGGAGAATTCAGCATAAGGAAGACAATCCTCCCACTTCATGCCGAAGGAGATCACACAAGCCCTGAGCATATCTTCAAGAATCTGGTTGACACGCTCGACTTGACCGCTAGTTTGAGGATGGAAAGCTGTGCTGAAGCGGATGTTGGTGCCCATGGCCTTCTGAAAAGAATCCCAAAACTTCGAGGTAAAGATGCTGCCACAGTCTGAAGAGATCACTTGAGGAATACCGTGCAGAGAGACAATCCGAGAGGTATAGAGTTCCGCCAATTGAGGTGCAGTGATCGACTCTTTGATAGGCAGAAAATGAGCCACTTTGGTGAGTTTGTCGATGACAACGAATATAGCATCATTGCCACGCTTGGACTTTGGAAACCCAGTCACGAAGTCCATTTCAATGTGGTCAAACTTCCATTCTGGAATGGCAAGAGGTTGGAGGAGACTAGCTAGCCTTTGGTGTTCTGCCTTCACTCTTCTGCAGACATCACATTCATTCATGAATTGAGCAATCTCGCGCTTCATTCGAGTCCACCAATAAGCCTATTTAATGTCCTGATACATCTTCGTGCTCCCAGGGTGGATGGAGAGGAGAGAATTGTGAGCCTCGTTCATGATCACTTTACGAAGGTCACCTTTGGGTACAACAATACGATCCTCGAAGAAAAGATTGTCCTTGTCATCAAGGCGGTAGCACTTGTACTTGGACTGACTCTTGGCAATCCCAATCTTCACATTTTTCACCATAGCATCAAGAAGCTGGGCTTGGCGAATCTGGTCTTCTAAGGTAGGAGAGACTTGAAGGTTGGCGAGGAAACCTTGAGGAACAACTTGCAGATTAAGTTTGCGGAAAGCTTCACAAAGCTCGGGTTGATAAGGCTTAAGAATCAGACTGTTGCAGTACGCTTTCCTGCTCAAATCGTCAGCAATCACATTGGCCTTGCCTGGAGTATACTCGATACTCGGATTATACTCTTGAATCATTTCGACCCATTGAGTTTGCCTGAGGTTGAGATTAGGCTGAGTGAAGATTTACTTGAGACTCTTGTGATCCGTGAAAATGTCCACTTTTCTTCCCAATAGAAGATGTCTCCAAGTCAAAAGAGCATGCGCAACTGCCGCCAATTCGAGATCATGTGTGGGGTAGTTCTTCTCATTAGGCTTCAACTGGCGAGATGTATAAGCAACAACTTTCTTCTCTTGCATCAATACTATGCCAAGACCTTGGAGAGAGGCATCACAAAAGACCTCGTACGGCTTGGATTCATCAGGCGGAGTCAGAACTGGAGCAGTGATCAATTTCTCTTTCAAAGTGTTGAAAGCAATGTCACACACCGGAGACCAAACGTACTTGACGTGCTTCTGAAGAAGATTTGAGAGAGGCTTCGCGATCTTAGGAAAGTTTTCAACGAATCTTCGGCAATAGCTTGCGAGACCGAGGAAGCTACAGAGTTGCTTCACATTCTGAGGAGGTTCCCAATTCACAATTGCAGACACCATCTCAGGATTCACGACAATGCCCTTGGAAGAGATGATATGACCAAGATAAAGAACCTCATCGAGCCAAAATTCACACTTGGAGAACTTGGCGTAGAACTGATGTTCCCTGAGCTTATCAAGAACCAAACGCAAGTGCTTGGCATGATCTTCCTTGTTCTTGGAGAAAACCAGAATGTCGTCGAGATAGACCAAAACGAAGTCATTGGTGTAGGCGTTGAAGATGAAGTTCATCATGCGAGAGAACGTCGGAGGAGCGTTGGCAAGGCCAAAGGACATGACAGTGTATTCATATGAACCAAAGCTTGTCCTGAAGGCTGTCTTGGGAATATCTTGCTCACGGATTCGAATCTGATGATAACCCATACGGAGATCAAGCTTGGAGAATACTCGAGCACCTTTGAGTTGTTCGAACAGCTCATTGATGTTGGGAAGTGGGTATTTGTTCTTGATGGTCTTCTTGTTCACTGGATGGTAATCAACACAAAGTCGGTCCGTTCCATCCTTCTTCTTCACAAAAAGAACACCACAACCCCACAGAGAAGAACTAGGCCGGATGAGACCCATTTTCTCTTGAATATCGAGTTGCTTCTTCAGCTCCTTCAACTCTTCAGGTCCAAGCTTTTAAGGACGTTTGCACACAGGTTCCGTGCCGGGCTTAAGATCAATAACGAATTCAACTGGCATAGACGGTTCGGCCTCTCGCCTAGTGTTTTGTTCCATTCTTGCCGCCCTAGTTTCCATCATATCTTGGCCGGTGCGGAGGCATTCCTGGGAGCTCTTCTGGAAAGACGTCTTGATATTCGCAAACGACTGGAATTTGAGAGATGGCATCCAATTCACCCTTCTCATTGAGAGAAAACAGACGGATAGTATCATCACGAGCGGCAAAGACAATTACATCCTCAGACGAATGAGTCAATTGAATCTGCCTGGCTGCACAATCAAGATGTGCCATGTGCTTAGAAAGCCAATCCATTCCGAGAATAAGATCAATATCCGAGTTGCCAAGAACCACCGGAGAAGAGAGAAACTTGTAATCGCCCAACGTGATAGAGACATCCAGGACGCAATTGTTAGAAGTCATTTGCTTGCCCGGGGACACAATCTTCAATGGAACAGGAATCCTTTCGGTCACAAAATCGTGCTTGGCCACAAATGGAGTTGAAATAAAAGAAAGCAATGCACCAGTGTCAAAAAGAACTTTTGCAGGAACATCGTTAACAGGAAGGTTACCCATGATCACATCTGGTGAGTCCTCTGCCTGAGCTGCATTCAACAAATTGACCTTGGCGTGCTTGGGGTTATGTTTGACCACAGCTGTACTTGCCGATCTGACAGGAGGAGGAGGAGGAAGACGCCTCTCGTTGAAACACTTGTTGGCATAGTGACCCTTCTGTTGGCACTTGTTGCACGTGACCTCTGAAAGCGGACGGTGATACGGAGCACTCGATCTTGGAGCTTGAGACGAAGTCTTGTTCTGAAAGCCAGGGTTGGGTGGGTGGGAAGAACCACTGCCACCTTTGCTCTTCTGCTGAAACGGCTGATGGAACGGAGGAGGAGGAAGCCAATACTTCTGCTGCTTGGCCACTTGAGTAGAGGAAGAAGGAGTAATATCTCTGATTCGCTTCTTGGAAGCATCACACTTCAGCTGAGCAGCCTCTTGCTTAAGTGCCATGTTGTAGAACTCATCGTATCTCAAGGGCTCAAAGAGAACAAGAGCTAGCTGAATTTCTTCTCTGAGACCACCCCTGAACTGATATATCATGCTCTTCTCATCAGGCACGTCCTGCTTGGAAAAGCGGGCGAGCTTCTGGAACAACTTGTTGTAGTCATAGACAGACAAAGAGCCTTGCTTCAGATTGCGGAATTCCTCACGCTTGCTTTCAACCACGCTTTGCGGAATATGATGAGCTCGGAAATCTCGACGGAAATCATCCCATGTGATAACACGTCCACCTCTGGAGTCCTTGTACTGCTGGAACCATTCTGCAGCTTGATCTTTGAGTTGGAAGGAAGCGAACTTAACAAAGTCCTCAAGCCTGACGTTACTGCACTCGAAATGCTTGCACAGATCCACAAGCCAATCGTCAGCATCGGTTGCCTCAACACAATTGCTGAAAGTATTTGGCCCGTTAGCAAGGAACTGGTTGAGTGAAGCAAAGTGATTCTGATTGCTGCCTTGATTCCCTTGGTTGCCTTGATTGCGCTCTTGAAGAATTTGCATGATCAACTGTGTGTTTGCATTGGTTGCGGCCATCACAACTTGCCATGCCTCCGGAGGAGGTGGAGGTGGTGGCGGATCAGGATTCGGAGTCATGCGCGTTGGAGGAGCCATCCTGAAGAGGTTGACCTCCATTAGCACATTAACAGACAAATATTGAAGTTGAATCCAACGGAATGCAAATTGCAACATATAGTCTTCACATCCGAACAAAATGAACGAATGCATTCCTCTTGAAATGGTCACATATCCATAAATTGAGAAGCCACGTAGAATTAAGGTAGAGAAATAAATCAACAAGGTACGGATCAAGAACGAATAATCGGTAAGAAATCCCAATCTCAAACCAATATCCGTGGAAGAAGAACTAGAGCTACTAGAATTCCCACCTATGAAACTCCCGAACCTTTCCGGTTATGCAATCAGGTGTTGGGGATACAGGGGAAGCATAATATCTCACCCAAACTAGCAAATCCTACATCCAGCTGTATCCATCCTTCAACACATAACCAAGAAACCTTCGGAAACCATCTACCTCAACCTTCGTAAAAGCATCTGTTATACAAGTTATGGCGATACTCCCGAACTCCCGCCCCAGTACTGGGTGGCGTCGAGGTTATCTCACCAACGAACTGCATAAAAGAGATTTTCGATGTCGGCGTACTAGACTCAGGTATTCCAGAACTGCAACGATAAAATTATGATGACAACACCTCAGAGCTCAACTCCCCTGCACACTTCCACTGAACCCCTGATAGGAGGCACCAAGACAATGTTCTCATCATAAAACCATCAGAACGATTCCAAGATACCCGCGTGATCCTAAATTTTTTTTTAGTGAAATTTGAGAAGAGAAGAGTCAAAACTCTACGTCAGGATGCCTTACCAGAGCGATGAGGAGACTGGGAAGTAAAAAGAATTCCTAAACTCTCCGATATATAATTCCTAAAAGACTCAAAACATTTTTCTAGACACAACTCGGCCGCTAAAAACGATCAAGCAATGGGGCTCCTAAGGTCGGGGAAGGCTCTGATTACCAACTTGTAACACCCTCGATGCGACTATAGCTCCCACGTGTCGAGGCACGACTTAGATACATAATCGCATTGAAGGCATATGTCGCAAGTTAGGCAATCTTCACAACATCCCATGTAATATAAATAATAAAGGGGAGATAACAATAGTTGGCTTACACTCGCCACGTCAATCAAGTACATAAATAACATTACATCATCCAAACACTCATGGCCCGACTACGGCGCCAAAATAAAAGATAACCCAACATGCTACACGGTCCCAATCACCCCAACTAGGCACCACTACTGATCATCGGGGAAGGAAACATAGTAACGTTGAGAGTCCTCGTCGAACTCCCACTTGAGCTCGTACGCGTCTCCTGGAGAGGAATCATCAGGCCATGCATCTGGTGTAATAGTAATCTGTGAGCCACACGGACTCAGCAATCTCGCACCCTCGCGATCAAGACTATTTAAGCTTATAGGTAAGGCAAGGTAAATGTGAGTGGAGCTGCAGCAAGCGACTAGCAAAATATGGTGGCTAACTTATACGCAGAAGAGAGCGAGAAGAGGAGGCAAAGCGCGAGCGAGAAACTAGAGAGCACCTGCGCAAACATTACTCCAACACCGTGTCCACTTCCCGGACTCCGCCGAGAAGGGGCCATCACGGTAACACACTCAGTTGCTTCATTTTAATTAATTAAGGTTCAAGTTATCTACAACCGGACATTAACAAATTCCCATCTGCCCATAATCGCAGGCACGGCTTTCGAAAGTTCAAATCCCTGCAGGGGAGTCCCAACTTACCCCATGACAAGCTCTCACGGTCAACAAAGGAATACACCTCCTCCCAAGACGTTCTGATCAGACTCAGTATCTCGGTTACTCAAGACACTTCGACAGGTTAAAACAAATCCAGCAACACCGCCCGAATGTGCCGACAAATCCCGATAGGAGCTGCACATATCTCTTTCTCAGGGCACACTCAGATGAACACTACGTACAACTAAAACCAACCCTTAAGTTGCCCCGAGGTGGCGCTGCAAGTGGCTCTATTTGGACCAACACTCAGAGGA